>NW_007233625.1:348525-399839 GCF_000164805.1 Carlito syrichta | reverse complement strand
TGCGGGCTTCTCCGGCCCGGGAGGCCCGGGAGGCCCGGGGCTGTGAATTATTGAAGGCAGCGGGGAACCCGAGCCGCTGTGTTGGGGGTTGGGGGTGGGGGTGGGGATCGCCGGGCCCCGCGGGGAGGCCGGGGGGGCCGAGGGGCACGGGGTGGGGGCGTCCGGGAGCCGAGCGACTCGGGCCCTTGGTCAGTCCCCGCGGAGCCCATTCATTCCTCCACGAACTTGGAGCCCCTGCCAGGTGCTGGGGCATTCCAGTGGGAGAGGCAGCCCACAGATCGGGAAACCGAGGCACACACGACCTGGAGTTGTGCACTTCCTGGGCACGATGGGGTCATTCGCTCTGTTGATGTACAAACCCGAGGAGTGAGTTTCTTTAATCTGAGCTGGTACCTTGAGAAAACCCGGTGCCCCTCTTTGGAATGACTGATGGGATTTTGGTCTGTGCACCTACCTCCTACCCAATACAGTGTCAGACGTTAAGTAATCACATTTTCTTTATTACACAGGGATATGGACGTCTTAAACCTGGTGTCAGCTTATATTCCAGGTTTTCTGTGACAAATGACCTACAGTTGATCCTAAGTACCAGTAATAGACTGAAAATGCTCTGCATGACAGAGACCTAAATTAAAGACTTTTTTGTCCTGTTTACAGAAATGTCTGTTTTTTATCCCCAAAGAGGCCCCTGACCCACCTCAATAGGGACTTGAAGGATGAGACATCGCAGGGAAAGCTTATTGGTTTTCATTCTTGCCATTTCCCCCCTTCCTCCCTCAGTTCCCCCTCCTTTCCTATCTTTTTTCCTTCCTTCTTTCCTCCCTCCCTTCCTTTTTGTGGCGACAAGATCTCACTATGTTGCCCAGGCTGGTCTCTAACTCCTGGACTCAAGCAATCCTCCCACCTTGGCTGCCTTGCCATTTTCTTATAAAACTTCGGTTGTCTCAGGTCTTGGGAGGTGAGACCGTTGTCATAGCTGATGGCAATGACACCTGTGAAGGCACCAATTACCCATCTAGCATTTAGACTTGTGGAAATGATGCTGGCATCAAAATACCTGCCCGCATGGTTATTCCAAGCTGGAGAAACCTACTTCAAGAGGGCTGACTGATAGCAGCAGTGATAGAATGTTTATATTTAGCCACATGTGCTGAATGTGGTTGTCACAAGTTTGAAATGCTTTCCTGCAAGACCGTTTGTCTGTTGCTCACTTGAGTTCTTTCTCATCTATATTTAGGTGGCTTACTGTAGCTTTTAAAGTCACTGGCTTTTAACATGGTGTTAGTGATTCATAGGCCCGCTCCTTAAATTCATTGTAGTCTGCTTCTGACAGTCTCCTTTAAGGGGAGCTTCTAGGCTCTGATTTCGTGTTCAGCAGGCTGGCTAAAGACAGGGTGTGGGAAAGCCTGCTCACCCAGTTTCAGGTCAGACTTCACAGCATTCACTAAGAGTTAGTTCATGGCTGTGTGCATACAATTTGAGATGAATGTGCTTTTGGTGTTCAGAAGCTTTTACATTTAAAAAATTGGACTTGACCTGTATTGTATGTTTGTAGGTTTCGCTCTGTTTGTACCTGTCTGGGCAGGTTGTGTGGTTTGTTTTAAACTAATATTTAAATAGTTTGTTTTAGTGGGACGCAGTGGCTCATGTCTGTAATCCCAGCACTTTGGGAGTGGAGGCGAGAGAATTGCCTGTCCTCAGAGGTTTGAGACCAGCCTGAGGAACATGGCGAGACCTCATCTTACAATAAATCACAAAAACTTAACCGGGCCTGGTGGTGCATAGATGTGGTTCCGGCTACTTTGGAAGGCTGAGGCGGAAGGATTGCCTGAGTCCTGGAGGTAGAGGCTGCACTTGAGCTGTGATTGTGCCACTGCGTTCCAGTCTGGATGACAGAGTGAGACCCCAATCCAAAATAATAATAATAAAGCCAGGCATTGAATTAGGTGTCCCCTAAATGAGGCTCTTGCATTGAGGTCTGGCAGGCACCTTTCAGCTTATGATGTACCCACTGCCAAGTATACTTTCCTTAATGAATACCTTTGGTGATGGGAATAAAACCTTAGTTTAGTTTTTGGCTTAAACGTCTTCCAGGAGGCTGCCTCTGACCCATGGACTGAACCCCCGGCTTAGTACTCATCCTACTTTAATGATGATTACTATGTGTTTGATACCCAGATTCCCTGCCGTAATGTAAGCAGGGCAGGGACTGGGCCTCCCTGGCCACTCATGGGTTGTGTGTCTAGCTGTGCAGGGCAGGTGCTGAAGTGTTAGTTGGTTGACTGAGTGAGTGAACCGCAATGTCACAAGAAGAAATGCACTTTTAAAAAGCTTATATAGAGCAGGGTGCGGTGGCTCACACCTGTAATCCCAGCACTTTGGGAAGCTGAGGCAGGAGGATTGCTTGAGCCCAGGAGTTTGAGACCAGCCTAGGCAACTTGGCAAGACCTTGACTCTACAATAAATCAAAACAAATTAGCTGGGTGTGGTGGCACACCCCTGTAGTCCCAGCTACTTGGAAGGCCAAGATGGAAGGATTGCCTGAGCCCAGAAGGTCGAACATGCCACTGCACTCCAGCCTGGGAGACAGAATGAGACTCTGATTCAAAAAACAAAACAAAACAAAAATTTTAAAAGCCTATATAGGAGGAGGAGAGAGCCCTGGAAAGGGACGGATGAGAAGGGGCATTGCAGTGAGGGGGAGATTGGGAGACCAGTAGAGATTTAGATTGGACATCAAAGGGGATGAGGAGACTGGGAACACAGCTTATAGAAACTCTGCTTTCAAGTTTACAGAGAAGGCTCATTCGTTCATTCATTCACCACACTCCTGGGCTTACTGTGTGCTGGGTGCACTGCACAGGCCTTGTGTATATGTGTGTGTGTGTGTGTGTGTGTGTGTGTGTGTGTGTGTGTGTGTAAGAGAGTCTGTGTGGAGTTCTTGTCTACTTTATCTGTCACAGGTAGAACTTTTTATTTATTTTTTTTCCTAAGTTTGTCACTGTATTATTAATGTCTCTTCAAAAATAGATTGTGCCAGTCCTTCCACCCTTGCTCCAGGACAACTGAGAAGGCCGTTGGGGTGTTGGTTGGTCTTTGTTTTTGGCCCTGTTGTCTTGTGTTGCTAAGCGTCACGGCAGCCCGTGTCTGTTGTCAGATGCTGTGCATGGAGTCTTTGCTTACCTCCTCTGTGACTGGTTTTGTGTAGGACACAGGAGAAGTGGGTGGCAGGCTGGCAAGACAGATCTTTTCAGGGGCAGCGGTGTGAGGCATCTTCTTGGCTGTTATCCTGCTGAGATGAGTTTAGCCTTTTGGTTAATTTCATGGTATCTTTTAGTTTGAATAGTAGGTTTTTCAGTTAAAAATTCATGAGGGATCATGTAACAGTGCAGAAAACTTCATAATACAGAGGAAAACCCCCAAGTACACGTTGTCCTACCCACTTCTTTCCAGACTTTTCCCAGGATGGTCATGCATGGTCACCCTGGTACACAGACTTTTTTTTTCCTCTCTGCACTTAATATTTGATCATAAGTACTTTTCCAATTTGCTGTATAGTCTTCAGAGCCATTTTTTCCAGCTGTGCAGTAATCCTATTAAGGTTCTGCGGCAAATGGCCACAGTCAGAAAGGCAAGCTGGTTAGAGCATTAGTCTCCAACAAGGAAAGGGGCAGGCAGGGAGCTGAATTAGACTCGGGGGTTCTGAGACCCCAGAGGTGAGTGGACCCGCTAGTGGTAGTTGGGGCCCCCATCTCATGTGAGATCTGGCTTCTGATTGTCCCAAGCAACAGGGTTTTCCTTGTCCATTCATAGATTAATTCTATTAAGTCCAAGTGTCTGGTGAGTATCCGGGGTATTTGGGCATGTTTCTAGCGGATATTCCCATAAAGTGTATTTACCTAGTCCCTGACCTGCAGATAGGCACAAAACTCTCTAGTGGACGTCCACCTGGTCTCATTCTTTCTGAGCTGTAGCAGGCATCCAGTATCTCTGTTGCACCTAAGTTTTTCTGCTGAGAAAAGGGGTAGTGGTGAGTTTTATCTATTTCTGTGCAGAAATGATATGAGAATGAATACATCAAAAGATCTAGCTGCCTTGTGTATACTGATTTTTAATTTTTTTGAGTTGGAGTCTCACTCTGTCGCCCAGACTGGAGTGCAGTGGCACGCTGCCGGCCACTGCAACCTCGACCTGCTAGGCTCCGGTGATCCTTCCACCTCAGTCTTCCAAGTAGCCAGAACCACAGGTGCACACTACCACGCCCAGCTAATTTTTGATTTATTGTTGAGATGAAGTCTCGCCAAGTTGCCATGGTGGGTCTCGAACCCGCAGTCTCAGGCAATTCATTCACCTCGGCCTCCCAGAGTGCTGAGATTACAGGCTGAGCCACCAAGCCCGGCCTGTACTGATGTTTTTAAGACTTATTTTTTTAGGTTGTCCGGTTTTTTATTAGCTATTATTTACTAGTTACTGATTAGCTCTCAAACAGGGATCTGTAGAACAAGGGAATACCTAGTGTCTCTGTCAATTTCTGTACCTGTATCTTCCTGGTGTTTTTGTTTCCTGTACATTTTATGAAGCCAGCTGCATTATAGGGTACTTAAATATACAGAGGGTGCCAAAATAATGTGCACACATTTTAAGGAAGGAAAAAACTGTATTAACATTGTAATACTTAATAAAATGAATACAATTCATGTTTGACTTCTGCAATTACAAGAGGTGCTCAAAGTGGTTGCCATCAGTGTCCAGACACTGCTGGTTATGGTGAACATCTCTTAACATTGCTTATAATGGGTATACCTTTTTTTGGCACCCACATAACGTCTGTCTCTCGGATTAAACCGTAGCCTCCAGATGGCCAAGACCGTGCCTCATTTATTCAATTCTGAAATCCCAGAATCAAACTATTCATCTAGCACACATTTATCAATTGCCTTCTCCATGGCAGACACCGTTCTCGGCTCAGGAGACAGCCATGTATGAAGCTGCCCGTCCTCACAGAGCTTGTATTGCAGTAGGGGATACAGCAGATGCATTGGGTGTTGTGGCATGTTAGAAGGTGGTTAATGCCGTGGAAAAAAATAAAACAGGGAAGGGGAATGGAAGGGCCAGGGAGGTGAGACTTTGCAGTTTTGAAGCTGGATCACTAGGGAGGTGTCCCTGAGAAGGTAGCCTGAAAGGCTTGAAAGAGGTGAGTGGGGAGGCCACAATGGCTGAGGTATCCCCAAGGCACATGCTGCAAGGTTGAGGAACAGCAAAGAGGCTGGTGAGGCTGGTGTGGAATTGGGGAGCGGGAAGGACGCAGGTGGAGATGAAGGCAGAGAGGAGTGTCAGACTGCGTTCCCAGATGAAAGGACTGACTTTTACTTCCAGTGACTTGGGCCCCTGTGGGGGGGGGGGTTGCACCAGGGATCGACGGTTAGCAGGCTTGGATGGGGAAAAGACTGGAAACTGGGGTGAGGAGGGGACCAGTGAGGAGGCATAGTCCAGACCAGAGAGGGTGGGGGGAACTTTGACTGCTGTAGATGCAGTGGTGGTGAGAAGAGCTTTTGCATATTTTAGTGTTCTGATTTTATTTTTAAAAATTCCATCGCCTGATCCCAGGAGTTTGAGGCTGCAGTGAGCTATGCTTGTGCCACTGCACTTCAGCCTGGGTGACAGAGTGAGACCCTGACTCTAAAAAAGACTTCCATATATCTGCAGAGAAGATGAGAGTGGTATAGGAAACACCGCATACCTTCACCGAGCCTCACTAGTTGTAAATATGTTGTCACATTTGTCACATCCATTATTATATTTATTGTTACCATTTGCTAGAGTTTTTGAGAGGAAGTTGCATATATTATAACCATTCAGACCTAAAGAATGCACGTGTTTCTCCTAGGAACAAGGATATTTTGTATATAACCATAGTACAGTTACCAAATTTAAGAAGTTTAACAGCGAGAAGAAGGATACATTTATCCAGTTGCTCCAATAATGTCCTTGGTAGCCATTTTTTCCCCAGTGCAGGGTCCCATTCAGGATCCCACATTGTATTCTGTTGTCCTGTCTTTTAGTTTTGCAGAAGGCCCCTCCATTTGGGTTTTCTGATTCTTTTCTTACAATTGGCCTCCAGTGTTATGTTTTTGGTGGGAATGCTACACGTGGGACATTGTGTCCGTCTTAGGGTACTGGAGCTGCAGATGTGACCAGTGAGATTAGTGTTGCCAATAAGTGAGGTAGGGAAGGCTTTGAGAGGGGTAGGACTCTGGGGGAGAGACCAGGAGGACAGATTTGTACATACTGTCTGGCTCGCGGTTAGGGGCTCACAGATACCTGTAGTTGAATTTCTTTTCCTTTTTTTTTCTTTTTGAGTCATGGTCTCAGTCTTGCCCAGGCTGGAGTGCAGTGACATGATCATGGTTCACTGCAGCTTCAACCTCTGGGCTCAGATGATCCTTCTACCTCAGCCTCCTGAGTAACTGGGTCTACAGGCATGTGCCACCATGCCCAGCTAATTTTTTTTTATTTTTGTAGAGATGAGGTCTCATCATGTTGCCTAGGCTGGTCTTGAACTTCTGGTTTTGAGCCATCTTCTTGCCTTGGCCTTCCAAAGTATTGGGAGTACAGGCATGAGCCACTACACCCAGCATGTAGTTGAGTTTCATGCTAGTAAAGTAGTGAAGTGATTCTCGTGGGCTGGAAAGCAGTAATTGCACCTGGAGTACTGGGTTATCTGCTTATATATTAAACTCTGGCACGGTCTCATGGCGTCTTAGCTGGTCTCAACTTTCTGTCTGGTATAGCCAGGGTAGGGAGAAACTTCCCCTCCCTGTGGCCTTCTCTCTCTCTCATTCTTGTGGTGTCCCTGCCACCAGTTCCTTTATAGTCTGCCCTATGCTTCCTGCTCAAGGGGGAACTGGGGGTGCGTAACAGTCTAGTTTGAGGGGTGATGCTGGTCAAATGAAAGCTCTGATAATATTTTATATTCATATGGTGGGTCTATTTAATAAAACAACTCAAACCTCCACTCTCTTTTTAAAAATCTCTCTTTCTCTTTCTCTTTTAAAGTTTAAACTCATATCCCAGGCATATGAAGTGCTTTCAGATGCAAAGAAAAGGGACATCTATGACCAGGGTGGAGAACAGGCCATTAAAGAGGGGGGCACGGGCCCCAGCTTCTCCTCGCCCATGGACATCTTCGACATGTTCTTTGGTGGTGGAGGACGGATGGCCAGAGAGAGAAGAGGTAAGTGTGTTGAAGGAAACTGTACATATCCTGGGAATCAGGATGGATCATGCAAAAGGGAGTGAGTGTCATGCTTGGGACCGTCCACTTCAACGAGTTCATCCCTTGGCTAGTTTCGAGATCATCTGGAATCTCTTGGTGTATTTAGTAATTCTCTGACACCCTCCAGCATCACCTATGAAGGAGTAAATGGAGTGGTTCAAGTTCATCTTGCCCTCTTTTCTTTTGTTGATGGGTCAGACCCGAGTGTCCTGAGGTACGCAATGGCACTTTCTGTGGTTGTCAGTGATCCCTTTACCAAGATTGCCCCTGTCCCTGCCCTGGGCCTGAGGGCTCTCTTGTTCTGGCTGGTTCTCTGTCATGTTTAGTATGGCCTCATTTTCCCAGTTTGCTCAGGGAATTTTCTAGGTAACATGATTTATGTTTTAAAATCTTTGTAAGCGACCTGGCTTTCTTTTCAGAATGCATTGTGCTGAGCAGCTTCATCCCCAGGGGGTGAACGAGAAGCTTAACCCTCAACTGAATGGCCCAGGTCCCTGTTTTTGAGCTCTGGGGTTTGCGCTAATTTTTCTACGTGTCACCTCCTGCCAGACTATGGGTCGTCACCTCTGTTATGAGTGGTCTCTAGCAAGGTAGCTCCCTGGTTTACTGTTTACTGCTCAGCTGATTTACTGTTGACAAGTTGCTTTGGATCTTGAACCCAGATAGATAACCAAGCGTATTACAATTCTGGATAAAGTCAGATTACAATTCTGGATAAAATCAGGTCTGAGCTGGGGTTTAAGAAATGTGGTTTTGGTCAGTGAGATCCCCTGGATAAATGAAGCTGTGTTTATTCTCACATTATAATTGACTGAGCTTTATAAAGCTGGGATGTCAATTCTGTGAACACAGTGTGCTAAAGATCACCAAGTGTTTATTAGGGAAAAATCCTTCCTGTGTCCTCTGGGAAGAGGCCTACTCATATAATTGATGGTGTGAACGTGATTAAAACCTCGGATGTTCTCTGGCCCAGCTTTCCCCATCTTGAGGTGAGAAACTTCATGTCCTTAATTAAGTCATCTCTCAAAGTTGACAGCCAATAAGCCAGGACACATTGTCTCAGTGACTGCGAGAGTGCCACAGGCAGCAGGGAGGGTCTTGAGGCTGCCTGTCCTACAGGTGGGCAGGCACTGGAGCAAACGCATTGCCACCCTGAGGTCTAAATGCCCGCCGTCCTAAAGGCAGAAGTGAGATTTCTGCAGAGGAGGGGATTCCCACTTGGTCCCTGGTTACAGAAGGGCTTGGAAAGGAAAGCACTGTGTGTCCAAGGAGGAGTTTCAGTGAGAGGTCCAGAGACTCCGGGTGTCATACGTTCATCTTTGAGAACAGGCTCCTGTCATGGGAGAACTTACCTAACCTGTTTCATTGGTTAACACTCCTTAGGTTTCTCAGGTAGCGAGCTCCCTGTCATCAGATTTGTTCTCAGAAAATAAAGGTGGAGAGTCCTTTTGTTGACCTCTATAAATGATTGAATAATTAGCTCATCGCTAGTAAGGATATTTGTTCTTGTTACTGGCCAGGGGCCAGTTGGGGTGCGCTGGTGTAACAGAAGCATCACTTCCCACGGGGGAGGAGGTGAATGACCAGGTGCAGCCTTGGTCTCTGGAGACTTTGTACAATGCAGGGTCCAGGGTGGTGTTGAATACACTGGGCTGTTTAGTACAGTATCACTCATTTTTTTTTTCTCCCTTGGTAAGGCAAGAATGTTGTACACCAGTTGTCTGTAACTCTTGAAGACTTATATAACGGAGTCACGAAGAAATTGGCCCTCCAGAAAAATGTCATTTGCGAGAAATGTGAAGGTAAAAATCAATTTTTGACTGAATCTCACAGTTCTGATCTCTTAGATTTGGAACCATGTCTGCCTATTCTGTACTTCAGAGAAAAATCCTTTGTCTTTCCAAATGCAAGGGTCAAGCAGAGGGTGTGAGCAGGTGTTTCCAGGGCCACATTTGTTTGCCTGAATGAGTGTTCCTTTGAACGGCACCTCTTGAATATGTTGACTATTCTTTAAAAATTTTACAAATCAAGACAGTTCACCTGTCTAGGAGTTGGCAGGCTTTTCCCATAAAGGGCCAGAGAGTGACTGTTTTAGGCCTTGTAATTACTCAACTCTGCCATCAAAGTACATCAATGAATAGGTGTGCCTGGTTCCAATAAAGCTTTATTTATAAAACCATGCACTCTGGCCATAGTTTTGTAATCCCTGATATAAATGTAAATGTAACTACCATAACTTTTAATATATATTTTATTTATTGATGAACCATAACTTTTGAGAATCTGAGTTTTCAAGAAAAGTCAAGTCTGGTGACCCCAGGCCCACCTTATCCCATAGAGCATTGGCTGAGCTGGGTGGCCGCCCGTGGTGACAAAACTTGTGTTCCCTTGATCTCCACAGCCCTGGCTGCCTCATTAACCTGAAGGCATGGGGTTTTTCTCACCCTGGGGTGGAAGAAAACACATTTAGTGAAACTAAAGTGATACATTTGATTGGCACAGCCCAAAACACAAATGTTTGATAAACAGATGTTATCTGGGTGGTGAGACTCAGACTCCTCTGCATTTTTTGTGATCATCAGTAGAATCCCAAACCCGGTGTCCAGTGTGAGGTTCCACCGTCTTCTGCTGTGGCGCCCCACAGGGAAACTGGTGGAGGGCACAGCTCTCACTCCTACCTCCTGCCCCCACCCGCAGGTGTCGGTGGGAAGAAGGGATCAGTGGAGAAGTGCCCGCTGTGCAAGGGGCGGGGCATGCAGATCCACATCCAGCAGATCGGGCCGGGCATGGTGCAGCAGATCCAGACCGTGTGCGTGGAGTGCAAGGGCCAGGGCGAGCGCATCAACCCCAAGGACCGCTGTGAGAGCTGCAGCGGCGCCAAGGTGACCCGCGAGAAGAAGATTATCGAGGTACATGTTGAAAAAGGTGAGGCTGGGCAGAACTGGCGCCCCCGCTGGCCGGCAGTGCTACTCGGGTGCCCATTGCGGGCCACACAGGTTAGGTGGCAGGGAAGCAGCTGTGTTACACACCCACCAGGGCGTGCCTGAGCTCCTCCTGTTTCCAGCTCATCTTCTCTTGACCCTCCCTGGCCTTGTTTCCGTTCTGTGTCACCTGCCAGAGTTTTCTTGCTGAAATCTGCTTCCTTGAGATCACACGATCTTTTTTGAAGGGTTTCTAATGCTCTGAAGTCTTCCTCAACCTCAGCTTTGGTTAGTTGCCATCTCCTGACAGCCTGAAACCATCCCACTAGAATCTTCTGGTGCATTCTTCCTAATAGCTTTCAGTGCTCATTGGCCGTAAGAACATGTCTGAGCCTTTGTGGCTGTGTGTTCCTTTTCTCCACGTCCCCTCTGCTGCATAGATTCTCCCACGGGCAAAGCTTTCCTCTGCTGTTCATTTTGCCTAACACCATCATTTTAAGGCTTCTTTCAATCTCAGCTGATCTCCAAGTATCCCCTGATGATGCTGAGGCTTTCTAATCTAGCGAGCATATTCTAGATCAGAGATGAGACGAAAAGGAAAAGAATCAGACACCTGAAGCCACAGTGGTGTTGTTAAAGGACTTCCTGTTTAAACATACTTGAAGCTCAGGCCAGGAAAGGCACAGAGAGGGACAGGGCTGCTGTGCAGTCCCCAGAGCCATGTACCATGTGCACTGGGAAGTGGGTGGTAACAGGGTGACAGGGCCTGGGCAGGATGTGTCTTGTGAACCTGGGACATGGGGCCTCATCTGCCCTCTCCCTGAGCCCACTTGGCTCGAGCCCTACTTTCTGCTGAGGGAGGCGGGAACTCTTTCTCAGTGATAAGCCCTGCCACCCTGCCCTGCCTCCTGCCTGCATGAAGTTGGGAGGTCTGATGAATAAAGAATCCTTGAAGGACCTTGTGTTCCTTCTTCAGAAGCTTTGAGGATACTTACCTGGCAGGGGAGAGACCATGGTCATGAAGGTGGTTTTCCCAGGTGAGGCATAGGCATTACACTCCAGCTGTGCCCTGTGATTTCCCCAAATGTGGGAAACTTGACTGCGAATGAGAAAAAGCAAAACAAAAACCTTGAGGAAGAATGGTGTGTATGAGAATCAGCTACTCAGCAAGGGATGCTGTTTCCCAGGTATGAAAGATGGGCAGAAGATACTGTTTCATGGAGAAGGAGACCAGGAGCCTGAGCTGGAGCCTGGTGATGTCATCATTGTGCTTGATCAGAAGGATCATAGTGTCTTTCAGAGACGAGGCCATGACTTGGTCATGAAAATGAAAATTCAGCTTTCTGAAGCTCTTTGTGGCTTCAAGAAGACGATAAAAACACTGGATGATCGAACACTTGTGATTACATCCAAATCAGGTAAGGCTTCAAATGTGGGTTTCCATTGAGGTGGTTCTGAATGTGTAGCACTATCATTTTAGCAAGTTTTTCTGATTTTTAAGGTTGGTACATAATTCTTTTCATATTTATGAGGTATTTTGTTACATGCATCAAATGTGTAAGTCAAGCCAGGATACTTGGGAATACCCATCACCTTGAGTATTTTTTATTTCTGTGTGTTGGAAACAGCCCACACATTTAAGGTGGACTTCTGTTACACGAGTTATTTTGACTTGATTTTCTCCAGATTTAATGTTATCACTAATGACTGGAGAATTTTTTGAATTTCACATATATACCCCCCCCAAAAAGAAATTCAGTGTTGGGGTGGGGGGGGGAGCTTCAAATAAGAATCTTGGAGGTCTAAAATTCTAGCCGGAATCTGCCCATTAAGCTTAAATTTTAAAAAATTAATTTTTTAAATAAAACACAGCTGATAATAGTGGTGTTTTTCTATCAGGTGGTGATCCGTGCTGATTCATCCACATGCTCCTCTACCCTCTGTGTTGTCTATTACATGAGAGACATTTTAAAATAGAATCTTCCTGAAAAAAAAGACATAGCCCATCAGCTTATCCTTAGAGGCTTCCACAGGAACTGCTGTCTACACACACCCATGGGAACCAGAGGGAGCAGCCTCTGGGCAGAAAGGTTTCCCCAGGGCCTGGGCTCAGCCCCCTCACGCTGGTCAGACACAGGGCACCCGCCCCCAGAGGGCTGGCATTTACTGCACTGAAGGGTCCATGTGGGCACCAGAGCACCTGCGTGGAAGGGGCTGAGGAGGGAGAGGCCAGGCTAGAGACCTGGGCTAGACTTTGCTTCTGGATAACACTGAGGTTAGCTATATGTGTAAAAGGTTCTGGGTGAAGCCACCCAGGTACCGGAGACCCAGCACCATCCATGAGCAGTGCTGCTCCAGTCCCCTTGCTGGCCACAGGGCTGGGGGGTAGCTTTTCCCATGGCCATCTGAGGATTGGGGATAGAGGGCGAAGTTAGGCTGAGGGGAGGTAACCAGTTGATAAGCCTGTCCTTGCGCAGTGGCAGCTGGGGATGAGACTCGAAGTCCAGTGGGGTGAGTGAGGCCCAGGCTTCTGCCTCCATGCCCGTGTCTCCCTTTCCTTCATGCCTGCGTCTTCTCGCCAGCCTTGTGCTCCATCTTTGTCACCTTCTTCTCTTTGGTTCTCTCTGGTTCCTCCTTTTCTGGGGATAATATGAAATGGAATTACATATCCAAGCCTTGGTCAGTTAGTGGGCTTTTTTCTTTATTTGAGTCAGGGTCTCACTGTGTTGCCCAGGCTGGAGTACAGTGGCACAATCATGGCTCATTGCAGCCTCAACCCCCTGGGCTCAGGTGGTCCTTCAGCCTCAGCCTTCCAAGTAGGTGAGACTACAGGCACGTGCCACCATGCTTGGCTAATTTTTTTTTTTTGAGTTGGAGTCTCATCATCACCCAGACTGGGATGCAGTGGCACGCTCTCGGCCACCGCAGCCTCAACCTGCTGGGCTCTGGCAATCCTTCCTCCTTAGCCTTCCAAGTAGCTGGAATTACAGGCACCTGCTACCACACCCAGCTAATGTTTTATTTATTGTAGAGACGAGGTCTTGCCAAGTGGCCCGGGCGGGTCTCGAACCCGCGGGTCCAGGCAGTCCACTCACCTCGGCCTCCCAAAGTGCTGGGATTACAGACTGAGCCACCAAGCCCAGCCAGGCTAATTTTTAAAATTTGTTGTAGAGATGAGGTCTTGCTGTGTTGCCCAGGCTGGTCTCAAACTCCTAGGCTCAAGCAGTCTTCCCACCTTGGCCTAAATGCTGAGATTACAGACATGAACCACTTGTGCCTATTTTTTTAAAAAAACAACTTTTTATTTGGAAACAGTTTCAAGCTTACAAAAAGTTGTAAAGATAAAAACAGTCCAAGGCCCACTTGCCTGTCCTACCATTTACCCCATTTGGTTTTTCATTTGCTTGTGTATGTTTGTATCCACAATCTTTTTTTTTTTTTTTTTGAGTCAGAGTCTCACTGTGTCGCTCAGGCTGGAGTGCAGGGGCATGCTCATGGTCACCGCAACCTTGAACTGCTGGGCTCAGGCGATCTTCCCACCTCAGCCTTCCAAGTAGCTGGAACTACAGATGTGCGCTGCCACGCCTGGCTTATTTTTTGATGTATTGTAGAGATGAGGTCTCACCAAGTTGCTCAGGCTGGTCTCGAACCCCCAGGCTCAGGCAGTCCTCTTGCCTCAGCCTCCCAAAGTGCTGAGAGGACAGGTGTGATGAGCTACTTTGCCTGGCATGCCTCCATATTTTTAATCAAGGATGGGGGAAGAACTGCAGTGTGATGCAGATTGTGCATGAAAATGTAAACGCCTTCCTCCAGCCTTCATCCTGTCGACCTCCTGAGGCCCATGTGGCCTCCCCCCTTGAGGAGGAAGTCCAGGGCACTGGTTGTGAGCAGACATGTGCTGTGTACCCCAGCATCGTGTCCAAGGCCCCTTCACATGGTCCCAGCCCAGATCTAGCTCCTGAGAGCCGAGCCAGGGAGCATCTGTGTGCAGCTTTGGGAAAACCTGTCCTTGACTGGGGTGATGACTTGAGGTTCCAGGTCAACATGGCAGGACTCCCTGGTGCAGTGCCCTGTAGAGGGACTGGAGCCAGCACTCCTTGCTGCCTCAGCTGACCCCAGACCAGGGGACCTGGGAGGACAGAGTGAGGGTAGTGAGAAATGAGCGTTAGAGGGAAGGAAGTGGCAAACCCCAAGAAACCCCCTTATAACTAAGGAAGGACAGAGTATCCAAAAAGCTGGGGAGTTCTGCTGTCTTTGCTTTTTCTTTGTTTTCATTTATTCCCCCCCCCCACCTTTTTTTTTTGCATTCTCAATTTCTTCATCCCTCTCTTGTTCTGGCTTGTTTCTTGTTTCTTCGTTTCCTCCTCTCTCCCTCTTTTCTTCTGCTGTAGAAATGCCTTCCTCCCCAGAGCCTTAGTGTGTCTTGAGCATTGCTGAGAATTGGGTTCATGAGAAAAGTTACTTAGGAGCCACACCAGGGTATGATGCCCTGGTCTGCAGGCCGATGCTCACCTCCTGGAAGAGCCCGACTCTGATTTTCCTCTCTTTTTTAGTTTTCTTTTGAGTTGAGGTCTCACTCTGTCACCCAGGCTGGAGTGCGGTGGCACAATGATGGCTCACCGCAGTTTCACCACCTGGGTCAGGCGTTCCTTCCGCCTCAGCCTTCCCAGTAGCTACGACTACCACCGAACCTGGCTATTTTTTTTTTTTTGTAGAGATGAGGTCTTGTTATGTTGCCCAGGCTGCTCTCAAATTCCTGGGCTCAAGCAATCCTCCCTGGCCTCCTAAGGTACAGGGATTACAGGCATGAGGCACCGTGGTAGCCATGGTCTTCATTTCTTATCTGTTGTTTTCCATGCTTGGTCTCCCAGTTTCCCAGCTCCCAGCAAGTTAGCAGCAGAAGCGTGGGGATGTGGGCTCAACAGCAGCAAGAAGTGATACCTTAAGAAAAAAAAAGAAGTGACACCTGATAGGAACAGGGAGATAGAAAAACTAGTCACATGTCACTTACCGATGGGGATGCAGTCTGAGAGCTGTGTTGTTAGGCGATTTCATTGTGCAAACACCGTAGAGTGTACTTAACAGCAAGCCAGATGGTACAGCTGTGCGCTGTGGCCGTTGTGCCTAGGCTATAAACCTGTACAGCATGTGACTGCACTGAGTACTGTCGACAGTTGTAACACAGTGCTAAGTGTGTATTGTAATCTCATGGGACCACCAAGACATGTGGCCCGATGTTGACAGAAACATTGTTATGCAGTACATGACTGTACTTCAAAACACAAACCAAGAACACGAAAAGTCCAGCAGCCGGGAGCTGTGCAGCCAAGGGGCCACCATCCTGCACCTCAATAGGCTCCGAGGGCCGAGTCTGAGTCACAGCCCTGCCCCTGGATGACCCCCAAGGATAGAGAGTTGTCAGCACACTTTATTTTTAAAGCCGTGTATGACGTACCTTTAAAGATTTCTCTTGCGAGATGTCACTTTCTGACTAGTCCCCTTCTGGGAGAGGCTGCTGAGTAAATTAGCTTCCAGCTTCCTTCCTTCCCTCCCTCTGGTTTTTCTGAATGTTCTCTTTGTCTTTGTCCATTTTCACCATGAGCTGAAGCACATCCTTTTTCAGACCCTTTTGTTCTTTTCTCTCCCGTGTTTGGGGGGAAATCCCATTTTTAGACTTGGGGGAGAGCCTCGGCACTCTGAGGGTCCAGACTCTGTGTTGCTTCTGCAGACACAGTTGTGAGACCCAGGGGGCGCCAGCCAGGAGTGTGACCTCAGCTCACCAGTGTGTGCGGAAGGGCTCCATGCTGTGCCGTGCCATGCCGTGCCCTGCCATGGGGAGACTGCCGGCCGGAGCCACCTCCCTTCCCAGGATCTTGGCTGTCACCTGCAGGTGGCCCTGAGCCAGTTTTCATACCAGGTGTGGGGCTGGTTGGACTCAGTTGAGGCCTCTTCCTGCTCCAGGAGCTGCTTGAGTCTGTGCGGAGCAGATCTGTCACCACCTAAGAGACAGGCTGGCATGTGCTGTCCCCATTTTATGCAGACTTTGGTGTTGTGATGTCTGGTTCACTTTTTTGTTTTTTTTTTTTGAGTCGGAGTCTCACTTTGTCGCCCAGGCTGGAGTATAGTGGCATGCTTACGGCCACCATAGCCTCAACCTGCTGGGCTCAGGCGATCCTTCCACCTCAGCCTTCCAAGTAGCTGGAACTACAGACATGTGCCACCATGCCCGGATAATTTTTTGATTTATTGTAGACACAAGGTCTGCCAAGTTGCCCAGGCTGATCTCAAACCCTTGAACTCAGGCAATCCTCTTGCCTCAGCCTCCCAAAGTGCTGGGATTACAGACGTGAGCCACCACACCCAGCCTGGTTCACTTTGAAGCCTTCCTATGATGGAGGCTTCAGCATGCTGCCCCTTTGACACCCTGCTGGAGCCCCGAGTATGGGTCAGAGAGTCCCACTCCAGCCCCTCTACCCAGATAGTCCCTGACAGGATAGCTCTATTGCGGCCAGCTTGCTAGTCAGGTGCTGCCTTCCCCCTGCCTGTCACAGGGGCCAGGGCCTGCCCAGGCTCTCAGAAGACGGCCCTCTGGGGCCCCTACCTTCCTGTTTCATAACTACCCTTCTGTGTGGCAGGTGAGGTGGTCAAGCACGGGGATCTGAAGTGTGTGCACAACGAGGGGATGCCCATCTACAAGGCGCCCCTGGAGAGAGGGACTCTGATCATCCAGTTTTTAGTAAGTTCACTGTGTTTTCCTCTCATGGGACATATTTGTAAATGCCTTAGTCGAAGGAGAACAAACAAGGACCTTTCTTTCCCACCTCACCCTTGACAGGTCATCTTTCCAGAAAAACACTGGCTTTCTCCAGAAAAGCTTCCTCAGCTGGAAGCCCTGCTCCCGCCTCGACAGACAGTGAGGATTACAGAGGACATGGACCAGGTAGAGCTGAAGGAGTTTAACCCCAGTGAGCAGAACTGGCGCCAGCACCGGGAGGCCTACGAGGAGGACGACGATGGGCCCCGGGCCGGTGTTCAGTGCCAGACGGCATGACGCATGGCACACGCGGCCTCGCCGGACTCACATACGGTGAATGTAACGTTGGCACAATGAAAATGGCATCGCTTTCATGGCCTCGTGTCTGGGGTGTCCTGTGTATGTGTTCAGCATCCTTCATTGCTGAGTGTCTTTTTGGTTTTTCTTTTGCTTGTAACTTGAGTTATAGCTTAATTTATATTTAAATGTTTTAAGTGTCAATCACTTCTAGTCTGCATATGGAATTTGTTCATTGACATTTTCAGGATATACTTTGGAGATGCCAGTGACACACCGACACCTTGTGCTTCTAGCAGCTCTGCCAGGATTCAGTTCCACTCATACAGCGCAGCCCAGGCAGCAGCACTCAGTCCCTACCCAACCCCAAGGCACAAGGTGGGGTCCTTGCCCATCTCTAGGTCTGTGGTTTCTCTCTCCTCTTCCTCCCCTGGTAGAGGTATTGAGGGCATGATCTCAGGACTGCTAACAGGACATTTCTGAATCTAGAGTCTGGGCGATCCTTTTAAAGCATAAAAGCACATCTGTGGATTGGGCTTGGCTGCCTGTGCCTGCCTAGCACGCCCAGAGTTGCAGGGCTAACTCGGTTCCTGCTGTCCTGTGCTGGTTAGTGGTGGTGGGTGGGGGTGTGTGTGTGTCTGGTCAGCTCTTGGAAGTCTTTTGAAACTTCTGGGCCCCATGGGGAGGACAAACCTGTTTTAAATGATACGCTGACACAACTGTTTGCCTGTGACCCCCACACCTTGTCCTCTGTGCTTTCAATGGTTCTTTTGATGTTTGTAATGCTCTCCCACCAAAGTGCTTACTTGTAAAGAAAACGAAGCCCTTCCTTGTCCACAGCAGCCTCGGTGCAGCAGCAGCAGAAGCCAGGGGAGAATCTGGTGGTCGGGTCCCATGCCACAGCCAGCTTCTCTGACCAGGGATTCTGGGTGACTCGAGGGTCTAGAAAGGTGCAGAACTTCTGTGCTTTCCACCTCGTTCTCCCCCATCCGACTCCCTTCCAAAGGAGCGTTCCTCTCACTGCACAGCCATATCACAAAGGGCTTCCTGCTCAAGAGGCGATTTGGTGAGAACTGTACCACGCATTCTCCCATGGACTACAGATTGTATGGGTTGTCACTGTCAAGTGTAGCTTGTTTGCAGCGGTATTCATTATTACTTTATTCCTGGCAGATAGATTACAGTTTGAACTTAGGGGTACCTCAACCTTTAGCCATGACTGCTGCTTTCTCTCCCCCAAGTCATGAAGAAAAACCTTCTAAGCTGCTGGGTTAAAGCAGAGGCCGCCTGTCAGATCTACCCACCTTTGGTCATATGGTTCCTGAGAGTCTGTCTCAGGCCAGGCATTGCCCCTAGGAGGGTTGAAGGGCAGGTCAGACCATGCAGGTGAGGTGAGCCAGGTAGGTGGACCAGGTTCCTCAGAACATTGCTGGCTCCCAGGACACAATTTGCTCAAAGTATAGAAAGAGCCCACCTGTGCCCACTTTGACCATTGGTCAGGATAGACATAAAACCAATTCTTCCAACTAAGCCTATGTGACCTATGTGACCTAAAATCAGATTACAAATGGACCACAACTCCAGGGTGTTGTTTCTGTGCTGTGACTTACTAATAAATTCTTGCTAAAGAACTACTGTTGAGTTGGGGATGGAGCATTCGGCTCCTTGTCATGTTAGAGGATTTTGGAGGATGTTGCTTAAAATTCTATTCCACCTGTACATTTGTCACTTTAAAATTAAAATTAAGCTGGTATGAGACACATGTGGCTTTGCTTTTTCTTTCTTTGAGAGCTCAAATATCAGCGTTAAGTGCCAGCTTGCCCCACATTGGCTGATGTCATAGAATGAAGTTTCCACCCTCAGGAGCTTTATTCTGGGGGTGGTGGTAAATGCAGACGCCAGGGAGCAATGACTGCTATGAACAAGAAAAATGGGAAGGAAGGCCTCTACGCAGTTGCCATTGGAGCAGCTACCCGAATGCAGTCAGGGGCTAGACTCTGAAGGTCTGAAGAACATTCCAGGCAGAGGAAATGGCAAGGATGATGAGGAAAGCAGAGGCAAGAGAGAAGCAGGGGCTGTGAGCAAGAGCGTGGGCTCAATCCCGAGAGTGCTAGCTGGTGTGGGGAAAAGCACACGACCTGACTCACAGGCGCTGGCAGTTATGATCAATAAAAAGCTTCCAAGTATTTGCTGCCCACACCTTTCCCGCTAATATGCAGACCAGGTCTTAAGGAGGCTGCTGAAGAGACAGCTCCAAGGTACAGGTACTCTGAGGTAACTGAAGCAGGGCTGGAGTTCCATGTTAGGCACAGACTTGAGACTAGGCATTGCTAAGGCAGCAAGAACAGCCACCTGCCTTCCAGTGCCCACCCAGCAAGTGAGAGTCCTCTCTGAAATTAATAGGGTAAAAAGGAGGGCATGGCAGGGGACATCTTTACTACATCAACTAGAAGGATGCCTGGATAGGTAAGACCACAGAAGGTTCCATTCAGTCAAGTGTCCTGTTTCCTTCAGGACCCCATTCTGAAATAGATGAACTGCTTCATCACAGTGTCTGGGGGCGTGCTGCTGTATCTCACTCCATGAGTCAATCCCCTGCATGAGGAAGCCCGTATTTCTAAGCTGGAAAGTTCTACAAGTGCCTGGCCCTCTTCAACTCAGAAGCAGAGATTCGCTCTTAATGTCAATTCCTCTCACTACTCCACTAGTAACAGGGCAAATAAAAAAGCAGCATATTCAAGAACACAGGCATGTGCATTAAGAATGCTTTATTTATGTTAAAGTATGAACAGCGTTTCCATAAAACATGAAAACATATATCTACAAAATTTAAGTCTCTGCTACAATAAACACTCTATTCCCTTTAAACAAGCCTAGAAAGGTAGTAATGTCACAGTCAATCTGTACATTCTCTTTGCAGCATGAGCCTGGAAGACTTTGGTGTTTAAATGGGACAATCATAGATGTGAATTTCCTGGTCATCTCCAACAGACACAATTTTTGAGCCATTTCCATTATATTTTACTCCCCAGACCTGTAATTAAAAAAAAAAAAAAATCCTGCAAATGCCTTTATTCTTTATAAGGAATGTTTAGGAAATGAACATCCTTACTCTCTTGTCATTACTCTGAATCTAGAAAAACATTGTGACGAAGATATTCTTGTACTTGCTAAATCAGCAAGAATGGAGCCTTTTCTTCAACCAAGCATCTTTATTTATCTTTAATTACCATTCTCCTTCCCTCCCAGACTCCAAAAAATTTCATTTTTAAATACAGTACTCATTAAGATATCTACAATCCTTTCAAAGAGTCAGAATCTGGGAAAATCTAATACCAGGAAGATGGAATCCATAGGGGACCAATACTTATGCTTCCAGGAAGAAAAAGAGCCCATACCTACCCCCGAGGTCACTGCCTACAGGGAAAACTGAAAACTGCCCACCAGACTCCCTGTGCCCACTGCCCGCGGCCAGTCATTCTCACCCTGTCATTACAGGCCCACAGAGCCTGCCTGTCCCCAGGAGCTAGACAACATGGTGCTGGGGACCATTGATTTTATTCGCTATGTGTGAAATTAACAGATTCACACCTCCTTCCCAGACAATTGATGTGGCTGGAGTTTCTTTAATCAGGCATAACTTCTTGATTATCAGGAGGAGATTCTGGGCAGTCAGCCTGTCATCCCAACCCTGCGACAGGTGTCTAGCACTGATTTTAGTGTTGTGATTTTGCCACACAATGGCCTCACTTCTACTTCGAACATCTTCCTCTGAAACAGTACCACAATGACACCCACATACAAGTCAGCACAACTAGCCAGAACCTACTCCCTGAGTAAAATGTTTAAATCCAGAATTGGTATCAAAAGTCCCTTAATTGTACTGGCTATACTTCAGGGGTAAACAGAAAAGTGTGAGCAGGTATGTCAGGTAACTTCGAGTTGCATTCCAAAAAGAAGAAATATCTATAAGATCATCTAAAACATTTCAAATATGTTAAAAGTCGATTTTACACTGTCATGGGCATTTTGTCGTTCATGTTTAGTTCCCTAAGACCCTTGCCACTCAAAGGACCAGCAGCCTTGGCCTCACCTGGGAGCTTGTTAGAAATGCAGAAGCTCAGGCCTAGTGCCAGACCTGCCAAATCAGAATCTGCAATTTAGCCAGATTCCCAGGGGATTCACATACACATGACAGATGGAATAGTGTTACACCAGAGGAGAATACCACTTCATATTCACTTGGCAAAGATAAAGACTAGGGAGAACAGTTTTATCTTAAAGATTGAAACAAAAGTTATCAATATCACTAAAGCCAAAAGACTTTTAAGAATATCCAGCTTCTACCATATTTAAAAAAAAAAAATCACATCACTTCTTCGGACAGTTCCAAAAGTGACTGTTTAAGCAACAGAAGCATCTGAAGAGGAAGATCCTTACTGAGCCCGCCATGGCCCAGCAGCACCCATGCCACCGGCACCGCCTACACCACAGAAGGCCTCTAGTGGCTGTGCGGCTGACACCGTGTACTCTGGCCTGTGTAGGGCAGGCCTCACGGCTGCTGGGCTGCACTATGGACCGCACAAAGGAAGGCCCACTAAACAGGCACCCAAGCAGAACAGCTCAGACCCAGATCTACCAGACTCCAGAGCTCCAGCTTGCAAGGCTAGGAAAAGAAAAGCGTTCTGGGACAGTGATCAAACAATGCCAGCAGTCTAAAGACAAAGGGATTATCCATACCTGATCCTGGTGATCAAAGAAGGTGTGAACACAAGTCCTCGTTCCAACATCCCAAACTTTTACACTTTTGTCAGATGAACTATTTTAAAAAATGAATATCAGTATGAGAAAACAGTTTTCAGACAGACTTGAAGTTAGAAGGAATTTGACCAAAAATCACACACTCCTTCACTAGCTTATATTGTTTTTTCTTTTTGAGTCAGAGTGCAGTGGTATGCTCACGGCTACCACAGCCTCGACCTGCTGGGCTTAGGCGATCTTTCCACCTCAGCCTCCTGAGTAGCTGGAACTACAGGGATGCACCACCAAACCTGACTAATTTTTTGATTTATTGTAGAGATGAGGTTTTGCCATGTTGTCCAGGCTTGTCTTGAACTCCTGGGCTCAGGCAATCCTCTCACCTCAGCCTCCCAAAGTGCTGGGATTAAAGGCATGAGCTACCATGCCCAGCCCATTCTTCTAACTTCAGAGGCACCCCCGGTGTGGGTGATGGCCAGAATGCAGCATCACTTGTGGCTTTTCCTCCTCACAAGACAGCCATTTTCCTGTAATTCTGAGCTGCCTGGCCCTCATACTAAGTTGCTGTCAAACTTCTATCTACTTCTGGGCGAGAGGGAGGCCTATTAATTCTTCAAAACAAAGGCTCTCAGGAGGCATCTGGAAACCACTGTGCAGTACCTATAAGTTGTCAGTCTCATGTTTTTCTGTCTTGGCCATCCTGGGCCTGAACAACACTGGAGTCTATAAGCACAACATTTACAAACACACTTACTTGTTTTAGTTACTCTTGGAACACAAGTAGAGTAACTTTGGTAGAAGCCTAGATTTATAAAGAAAAAACGAAGAGTGGAACTATTCAAAAGAATTCACCTTTGTTCCAGCTAAGGCCAACTAAGGTCACTAAATACAAATTTTAAAAACTGCCACCTATATAAAAAAGGGCCATATAGTCTTCAATTTTTTATTTTTATGTTTATTTGTTTATTTATTTTTGAGTCGGGGCCTTACTCTGTCATCCAGGCTGGAATGCAGTGGATGATCACAGCTCACCACATCCTCAACCTTCTGGACTCAGGGGATCCCTCCACTGGGAAGGATTAACTGGGACGATAGGTGCATGCCACTATGCCCAGCTAATTTTCTGATTTTTTTTGTAGAGAAGAGGTCTTGCTATATTGCCTAGGCTGGTCTCGAATTCCTGGGCTCAAGCAATCCTTTAGCCTTGGCCTCCCAAAGTGCTGGGAATACAGGTATAAG
The DNA here is from genome assembly GCF_000164805.1 of Carlito syrichta. NCBI lineage: Eukaryota > Metazoa > Chordata > Mammalia > Primates > Tarsiidae > Carlito > Carlito syrichta. The sequence goes on along the minus strand of NW_007233625.1, from coordinate 376,594 downwards.
CCACTGTGTCCAACCAGTCTTCAAATTTTAAGGCAACCAAACAGGAAGACTGCCTCATCTTCCCAGCATTTTAGAAACTACTAAGAATCATAAGTACCTGGAAACAAAGTGAGTGTCATCAGGACAAAACGCAACGTTTAGCACCCAGGAGGCATGGCCACTTAGCGTGCCGGCCAAGTTGGCGTGTTGTCTGAAATGGAAAAGGGTCAAACAAAATGGAGATGTTAATTTTTAGAATATCATCACTGAAGCAGAAAGTATATCACTACTTCTGCCCATAATTGGCTTGAATCTGCTATCCTTATAATGACCATGTTACTACATCAAAAACTCCTTTATAAATTTTATTTTTTAAACTTATTTTTAATAGAGTCTCACTCTGTCACCCAGGCTGGAGTGCAGTGGTACCACCATGGCTCACCACATCCTCAAACTACTAGGTTCAATCCTGAAGTGCTGGGATTACAGGCGTGAGCCACTGCACCTGGCCAAAAGTTCCCTTTTCAAAGTAGCATCATATGCTACAGAGACAAATTTTTAGAGCAGCATTAACCCACAATGTATTGACAGCACCACAAGCCAAGAATAAGATGTATAATAAGCAAAGAGCTTAGAAGCTCAATATAAAGAACCACACTACTGAGGCTCAGCAAGCCAAGCCCTGAGATGAGGAAACAGAACCAGCAGGGATGTGGCCATCTTAGGAGAGCGGCAGGTCGGATCCTGTCTGCACCAGCAACCCTGCCATACAGGCCCAGTGCCTCATGCCCAAGGAAAGCATCAAGATGTACTCTCGACAGATATGGGTACAGAGACCACCTCTAACCTAATCAAGAACAAGGCAGGTCTAATGACTACAGCCATTTTCACATTTTTAATAAACATGGAACCAAATCACCTATGGCAGGAGAACAGCACTAAGGCCTGAGGTCCGTAGTTTTACCTGTGAGACAGACCTCAGTAGAGTGGAGAGGCCTTAGTTAGGCGTCAGGAAGGGCAGCCTTGGTGGCATGCGGTGGGATCATGCGAGGTAAAAATCCTGGGTCTTAGTAAAAAGATCAGTGATTTGCCAAGGGTTCAAGGGGAGAAAGGGATGAACACAGGAATTTTAGGGCAGCAAACCTACTCAGGATGCTACTGTGATGTTGGACACATGTCATTATATATTTGTCCAAATTCACATAACACACAACACTAAGAGTAAACTCTAACGTGAACTATGGACCCTAGTTAATAACGTATCAATATTGGCTAAAAAAAAAAAAAATTCCTGGGTCTTCATTCAGCACCACCATCTTGGGCAGATCCCTTGTTGCAGTAAGGGGACACTAGTCTGTACTGCCACTTCACTATTGGGAGGGTCAATATAATAGAAGCAATGAAACTCATAAAATAGTCAGGTGTGGAAGGAATGGCTACATCTATCCTGGCTCTGCTCCTAACAGGCAAGTCCAGCTCCAGGAAGACACTTCCCTTATTTGGCTCTAATGCCAAGGCTGCAGTTCTAATTTCATGTCTGACGACCTTTGGCCATTCAACATCTGCCATTAGTAGGCTAAAAGGAGTAGTGTTCCTACTCCCAAAAAAATTCTCAGAGGCCCCTGAAAGGACATGCACGGGATGGCCCAGGACGTGCAGGTGGAGGCAATCTTGGCACCCATTCTGGGGCTGAAGGTGTGACATATGAAGTGGTTTAGAATGCCGTGTTCAGGATCAACGAGCCAGAGGCACTCCTGGCAAGAGAGCTGACCACAGCATCAAGGACACATGTCAAACACAACCCAGGGGATACCTCAGAGGGAACAGGAGTGGCAGCTGGGAATGATGGGAACAAGAAGAGAAATGGCCTGCACAGGCTCACAGAGAACCATAACCTGAGGACAGTGAGCAGCTCACGTCGACATTGGCAGTCAAGAACCAACAACACAAATGCTCCCTGTCTAGACCTGCAGTACGGAGGCTTATGAACTGACAGCTTCCTATCTAGGGCATTGGAGTATCTTCTGGAATAGCCATAGGGCTAAAAAACGGCTGCTCTAATTTTTTACTGTCACTCAGGGCCAGCACAGCCTCTGGCTCCATTTCTTCCTCTGTATTGTACTTACCTACCCCAAAGAATTCAAAATCAGCACAGCCAAAAAAGACAGGCTGCTTGAGAAAAAGTGGCAAGTACCTGATCCTCCCAAGGAACCCATGAATGTCTTCCTCCACGCCACCCTCAAGGACACACGCTAAGCTCAAAGACAGGGGTACTGAGAGGGGAAGACTGCCTGGGGAGATAAGGGTGGTCTGATGTGTCCTGAGCACAAATCTTTGTAGACCCAGAACAGAGTGTAGCACACTCCCTACAGCTCCCCCAACACAACATGGGCATCAGCAGTCAGCGAGATGCCTTTAGTCTCAACAAGGTAACTTACACATCATAGATCTTGATGTAGCCATCATCTGAAGCAGTGACGAGAAGCTGAGAGTCCGGGGAAAAGGTCAAGGAGCGAATGGGCATGGCATGGCCTGAAATCCACAAAGGCCCTTGTTAATCTGGTGAACCCATCTCTTCACATGGCTTCCCACTGACCATGCCCTTTTTAATGACCACAAGTCACAGAGTTGGACAAGTCACTGAGTTGAACTGCCCATGAGTTTCAGTCAGTAAAGGGAGGCCACTGACTAGGCCCTTTCTCTGAATGTTCTAGAAACATCCACATAATGGTAGCCTTTCCTCCCAGAGCAATTTCTCCTTAGTTCTCTTCTCTGACCTCAGCATACATTGCTTAACAAACACTCCTCTGCTACAAAGATGGTAAAACATGGAAATATGCATTGCTTCTGATTAGAATTCAAGGCAGTATAAAAGCATATGTAATAAAATCTCCCTCCTACCCTACCTCTGCCTGTTCTTTAACCACCCAGCCCTCTTGCCCAGAGGCCACCCGTGTGGAGGGTGGGCATGAGACATGCATTTACCTTCAAGTTAGCAACAAAAAGGAGTTGTTTTCCAATCACAAAGTTCTTTAGAACCAAAAATGACAGAAACCAGACATTCATATAGCTAAGATACATTAACACATAAAAGTTTTGTTCACCAAAATAAGCATGTGACGCTGTAACAAGAACCAATATATCTAGGTTAAAACTACCTAGTAACAAAATTAAAACCTGGAGGGCATTTCAGTTTTCCAACTGAGATTGATATCTTATACATCTAATGCTCATTTGCCACGTAATGGCATTTTAATAAAAGAATAATTCTTCCTTTGTGATCTGTGATAACCCAGTTTGTAAAAGTAAGATGATGAGCTATACCTTCCAGTGTGTGCAGAAGTTTTCCAGTTGCAATATCAAAAATATTGATGATTCCATCTATGGCTCCACTGGCCAGATATTTCCCATCAGGACTCTATTCAGAAAACATAAGGAAAAATGAGCACTGTGAGACTCCATGTTGTTAAGTTATACCTACTAACACAAGCAAACATTCTGCTGGCCACAGGTCTAGCCGGTTGGCTGGCAAACCACACCAGTGAGACAGCAGCTGCCTGACGAGACCAATGCAGAATCTGTGCCAAAGACCACTATGTGCTAGAAGGGTAAACCAAAATAATCAGAGCAAGTTAAGAGAGCAATGTTTCTTACATATGCAATACTAAGAATGAATTTTCCTCTTGTGTCCAAAGAATATTCCTTTTTCCCACTTTCCACACCAAATATGTTCACTTTTCCCACATGAGTTCCTGTGGCCAGATACTGGGAATCAGGGGAAAAGGCCAAAGTCCAGGCATCCACTGAACAGAAAAAAAAAGGAAAAAAATACAGTGAGAAAAGATCTGACCTTAATTACAAAAACTAAAGTTTTACCAAAAGATACATTTTTTAAAAAAAAATTGGAGAAACGTGTTAATACAGAAAACTATGTTGTAAAGATGCTAACTCTTTGCCCAGTTTCTTAATTTTTTGTTAAAAATTCAGGGCAGTACCAAGCATTAGTTGGATGGTGGATAAACCAGAACCCTCATAAACTGATGGGAAAATAGTACAGCCACTTTGAAAACCAGTTTGAATTTCTTAAGTGAAAACGAACACTTATGATAATATCTAGCAATTCCACTCCTAGATAGCTACGCCAAATAAATGAAAACATACATCCACACAAAGACCAGTACACTCATGTACACAGCAGCTTTATTCATAATAGCCAAAACCTGGAAACAATCCAAATGTCCATCAACTAGTAACTGGATAAACAAATGTGATATACCCTTACAATGGACATCTACTCACAATAAAAAGGAAGAAATCCATGCTACCACATGGATGAACCTCAAGACATTATACTAAAGAAAGAATGAAAACATATAATACAATTCTACTTACATGAAATTTTTCAAAAAAGGTGAAATGGTAGAGACAAAAAGCAGATCAGTGGTTGCCTGACACTGGGGGGTAGGGGCAGGGATTGCCTATAGGTGAGCATGGAAATATTCTAAAACTGAATTGAGGCGAGTTGCCGAACTGCAGAAATCTACTCAGTGAACTTTAAATGGATGAATTTCATAGTGCAAGTATAGAGGTAAAGTTTGACCTCAAGCTATAAATAGAAATGTGGCAGAAATACTTGTACATAAAACTATAATATGACAAGGTATTTACTACAAATTAATAAAGAATAAGGAACCCCTTTTTTAAAAATTAGTTCTTAAGTTATACCACACATTTTAGTTAAGAGCTCAAGAGTTCTATCCAAGTATTATTTATGCCTCACAGTGCTTCTTCAGTCACACTCATATGCAGTTGGTGCACGCACAGGTACTGCAAATGTTCATCTGGACCACTGATGTATTTTATCATTTTTTTCTCAGCTTCATGGGAGCCTCTGCCCTTCAGAGGCAACCTTACAAGCTTTGGGAACAGGGTCAGGGCCTAGAGGCCAAGAAGCAATCTTCTAGTCTGCTCTTCCCAAGCCCACTCTTACATGGGAACACTCCTAAGGTCCTGCCCCGTCTTGCAACTGCCAGGAACAGTGCTGGTCAGATCCAAGGGAAGAAAGACAAGGACTCTTTCCCAAGTCACCTTCCTCATTCCAGGAGCAGGGCTCAAAGAGGTCATGACTGCGGCCCTCTGCTACCCTTTTTAGCTCAAGGGACAGTAAAGGTGGGGAGGCCTCTGAATGTGTCTCATGGTAGACAGGGCTCCAGCACAGACAGGTAACTACCATATCTAGGATGTTTTAAAAAATATGTCTTTAAAATTTCCACACACATATTCAAAGCAATAACAACTCACTTAACTCTATCTTAGAAAATGTCATAGAAATTACATTCACTTCAAAAGTGCTCAGTTAACCAATAAGACCTGCAAAAGCTTTAATCAACCTCTCAAATAGCTGTTTTTAAATATCTTTATTCCCAAATGACCACAGCATTTATTCCAACAGGATTGTTTCCTTATTCCTATTATAATTAGCCATTTGCGGGGATAATAATTGCTAGAAAACCTGTTTTTATCCTCATAGTTTAATAAAATACTTCTATATTATTTTTACATTTCCTTATTCACTGTTTTGCAATGTGTAACTTTTAGTACCCAATGTCCTTATGCTCAAAATAGGAGCAATTTTTATCCCTCTATTAAACCTTGTACTCTAAGATTTCATTTTAATATTTTCCTATTAAATATTTATTTTAATCAGCTCCACTCATCACCCCAAGAGCTGCTTTTCTTTGCCCTTGGGCATCCTGAGTACCTGACATTGGGAGGCCTCTGTATTCCCAGCTTTGCTCTCCTTCACTGCTGGCTGCTAGAAAACTGCAGCTTGGTTGGGCTGAAAGCATAGGGTCTTCCCCTTCATTTTTGCTTTCTTCTGTTTCCCTGCTTTCTTCTCCAGGATCTGGGACTTTCTCTCTTCTTGTTTTCTCTTCCTTTTGTGGTGGTTCACATTCTCTATGTATATTTTCAAGATAGGTAAAACTTAAGTGTCCATTTTCCCTATATTCATTAGTCTGAAACTCAACAAAGGAGTTTTACCTTCAGATGAATTCAGCTGCTCTTCAGCTGTCAATAGCGATGCTTGTTTTTGTTACTTGACCAAATAGCCACTGTTTAATGGTCTTATCTAGTTTTGTGCACAGTTCTATCCAAAAAGAAGATAAGCCCAACTCCTTTATTCTTCTCAGTATATTTTTCTTTCTAAACAGTAATAATAACCCAGTACAAGGTACTGCTCGTCAAAGAAGGCAAGTTGGATGCATATGCCATCCTTTTACTTGAACTCAATCCAGTACTCATTTCTTCCACTGCCATGTGCCCAGGGCCATAACAACCATGCAGTGTTAGTGAGGGAGGGCCCAGGTGCCTGGGATTAAAAGGCAGCAACAGGGCTGCCTCTTCCTCTTCTCATGACCCCTCTTGCATATCCGAGTCTTCATAGACTTCACAGGATGGTTTGAGGACCCAAGTCCTCTGGAAGTAACGCAAGCAGGGTAAGGGCACATGCAAAGACAACAATCTGGGGAGCCTATGCACCAAAAACTGTGATTCAGTGGTTCCAAAAGGCAGACTGGCATGAGTATTCTTTAAAAAATTTCCAGTAGTAAGAACCACAGACGAGGAATACTGCTTCAGAGGGGAAATACACTATGTTTTCCAAACAACCCAGACTCCTTACAAACTGGGACAATCATTGTTTTCAACACAGGAATGGCCTAGAGTGGCTACTGAGCACAACGGATAGGTAGCAAATCCATCCGGGCGCCAATCACAGGAGTTAGTTAAGCTATGTTATGCCAGTCACCTATGCAACCTTCTACAATCAACCCACAAAGGGGTGTGCCAGAGGCGCCAGGCTACCTGTACCCTCTAGCGGCCACCACCCATTGTGGCAGAACAGGCTCTGCAGGTGAATGCTATGCAGTCATTTACAAGTAACCACAGGGCGCAAAGGAATCCTCAAGTGTTGCACTGCTTGTTCCACATTAGTCCGGTCCACTGACATCATTAATTCCCATCATGTCAGATGATGTTTATCAAGGCTGATGGACAAGATTATAGTGTCCTACAGTACTTTAAAAAATCAATGACTTTTTCTCTTAAAAAGTTTCTTATCTATCACGTACTAGAAATCAGACCCTTCACTCAAAATTAGTAGCGATTACTACAACACAGAGCTATGAAGACACACTGCTTTACATGCGAGGCTTCTATAAGGCAAGGAAGGTATCGACTCACAATACAGCAAATAGGGAACCTTTAGCATCATCCAAATACAGGTCCACAATCCCACATAGCTATTCTGAAACCCAAAAAGCTCTGACAACTGTTTGTCCATAGGTTCACTACCAAAATTCATGTGGCAGTAAAGCCTGATCTGAAATTACATGTTTATTTATTTGTTTCTCTTAATGTAAATACCCAAGTTTAGTTGTAGAAACCTAAGTTTATGATGAGGGTGCTGTACCTAACCCCACTGAAAACTTTATGTGACATACAGTTCATGCCATGCCCCCATATCACCCATCCCAAGACCCAGAAGTTCTGACCTGTAAAACACATCTATCCCTAAAGGTTTTGGAAAAGGGATTATGAACCTCTATTACCTCCCTTAAAAGTAAAACTCTTACCAGGTCCTGCATCTATAGACTTTATCTGTTTGCCGTTTTCCAAGTCCCAGAGACGGATATGAGCATCAAGAGAACTGGATGCAGCAATGGGCAGGGTGTGGCTGATGTCCACAGACACCACCCCCAGCTGATGTCCCTCCAGACTCCACTGCAGGTCCAGCCTCTCATCACGCCTTCAACAGGGGACAGAGAAATGGATATCTTCAAACACAACTCACTGTACCTCGTCCCTGAAATTCTGGGTCCCTGTGACTATGCATTATCAGTGGTCTATGAAATACAGAATTAGAAAAGAACTGATGAGATACAGAACACCAAATGCTGCGAGGGTTTCACTTTGTGATTTTTTTTAAAAGCCACTTTTATTTATTTACTTTCCATTAGTTTAAATTCTTGAGGGGTACAGCATTACACAGATTCTGTGTCCAACGGCCTTAGCAGGAAGGTTGCTTCGGAATTTGGCACAAACTATGCCACTGTTTCCATGGGCCCGAGTTACCTTTCCCCATATTACTCTGGTTTTGTTTTATTTGCTGCCAGTAGTCACTGTGTTGTTCTTTGCTTTACATACATAAGCACATCCCTTGCCCAAATAGAATTCTGTTTCATCTTGGGCATAAACACCTTCAATTTTGAGAAGAGCTGTGTACTCCCTTTGGTTCCAGAGACCTCACTTATAGCCAGCAAAAATGTGATTTTTTAAAAAGAAAACACTATAGGACTTTAACACCAAATAACAGGAAAACAAGTGAGAAAAAATAAGCTGCCATTTTATATCACCATATTGCTGTTGCTTTCTTTCCTAGAAAAGTTAATACTTCCCTGATTGCAACTTGAGCCCAGAAACAAAACCCTAGCGCCCACTTTTCCAAGGCTGGGTGCTACAGAAGAGATGCTCACCATTTCCAGACCTTCACCAGGTCATCCAGGGATCCTGTGACCACTGTCTCAGAGTTTTCCTTCTTGTTCGTACCCCAGGCAACTGACCAAATGGCATCATCATGGGCTAGAATGGAAAGTGCTTCGTTTAGAAAGTTTTCATGCATGCAACTTCTAAGTTTAATGTGACAAAGTAAAGCTGAAATGCTGTTCAACAATTCGTATCTGCTATGCTGTTTTCCAAAGCACTTTCCCAGAGTTTTTATTGGAATTTTTGGGACACATATGAAAACTGGAGGCTCTGAAGAAGTCACTTGCCCTAAATCACATTTGCCAGGTAAGAAGACAGCACCAGAATAAGCCAGGTCTTCAGATTCCAAATCCAGCGACCTTTCCTTTTGCATGCTGTCTGGCATACAGCAGTCCGGAATGGCTATCACTTGATTAAAACAAGTAAAACCAGAGAGGAACTCCTCTCCCCTAAAAAGATCTAAACTTGCTAAGAGATATGCCTTGGAGATCTCTGGAAACTAGCAGGCAGTTCAACTGTAAACAGCACAGGTCTAAAAGTAGACACCTAATATAGCCTCCATACATAAACTGCCTTTCACTACAAGCATCTTTATTACATTAATGGGCCAGTTATTACATTATAACAACTCTATGACTTAGGAACTATTGATATCATCTTCATTTTATAGACAAGGAATCAGAGGCTTAGAAAGCCTAGGAGCTCACCCAAAGTCACAAAGCTAAGAGACAGAGCTAGGATTCAAATCCATCTCTCCATTAACTAAAGTGCACTTTAAATCTACGTCTGCAAGCTGTATGTCTGGTGGGGGCCACACTGGTGGGTCTGCAGACCTGGCGTGGGTATAAAATTGCAACAAGTGCACATGGAGGTTTTATCCATGCCTGGCAGCAATTCTCCAGGGTGTTGCCAAAATAATGAATATAAGGGCATTAAATTTACATAGCTGTGAGTTGCAAAGAATCATGGCTTCAATGACAATCCCCACCTGACCCAAGCCTGCTAACGTGCCACCTGGAACGGCATTAGCGATACACAAGGTAGTTGACTGGTGTGCCCAAGTAGCCTACTAGTTATCTAGACTAGTTAACTTGGAAAGAATGCTTTTGGCTTAAACTTTAGACTACCTAAATGTCACCTACTTAGAGTGGAAGAGCTTTAAAGTACTAGGCATTCCACAAGTTTCTCAGGCCTTCCCTAACTCACCCAGGCTAAACACTGAAGAAATGCATGAGTAGCTCATGCATAAATGCTTCTCTTTGCTGTAAGTAGAGGACCCTGTGTAAAGACTCCAAGGCAGCCGGGCTCAGTGGCTCAGCCTATAATCCCGCGCCTCTGGGAGGCTGAGGTGAGTGGATTGCCTGAGCCCACGGGTTCAAGACCCGCCTGGGCAACAAGACCTCATCTCTACAATAAATAAAAAAATCAGCCGGGCGTGGTAGCACATGCCTGTAATTCTGGCTACTTGGAAGGCTGAGGCGGAAGGATCGCTGGAGCCCAGCAGGTCGAGGCTGTGGTGGCCGGGAGTGGCCACTGCACTCCAGTCTGGGCGACAGAGTGAGACTCCAACTCAAAAAAAAAAAAAAAATACTCCAAGGCAAGTTATGAGCTGAGGGCAGGTCACTTCGCCTCCTAGATGAGCTGTCCTCAACAGAGTTCTTGGGCACAAAGTGTTTCCTTCTTCTATCCTGGCAGCTGGGAAGCTCAGTGGTGCCTACCTCCGGTGGGAAGGTTTTTCTCAGTCTGGCCCTCTCGAGTCTATCACATGACCCCTGCCATTTCTTTTTAGTCAGTTGCTTAGGTTTTGCTGTTGTTTGTTTAAGTGTATTTGTTTTTGGCTGCTTCTGCCAATCTTTGCAAAGTAAATATACTTGGGAACTACATGTCTGCTCAGCATGATGAAAATCTTAAAGAAACCAGGGACAACACAATGTTTCACAGATGAATGTGCTTGAACAAGCAGGCTACTTACCTTGCTCTTGCTTGAAGAGAATACTGTACTAAAAAAGAACAGAAGCTACATTAAACCCACGGTCAGATTTCAGATATCCCACATTCCCTTCCTGAAGCCTCTTCCCCAAGTAGATATGGTCACTACAGTGTTAGTTACATCCTCTGCTGACACCCTGGTCACCCTGCAAGCTCCACTATTCCCACTCATGCAAGATTTGTACAGTCATACCAGAAAAAAATTATTTAAAAAACTGATACTGCCTCCTTCCCTACTACCATTCCCCTTGGTGGACAAGACAAGAGACTCACACATTATATATTTTTTTCTGCTCTGATCACCAGGAAGCTTGGAGTATAGTTTGCAGATTAATTTTTGCAATTGTATACAACCACACAGCCTGCATAATAACTGGTTAACTTATTATAAATGTTTCCTCTGCTCTGATCTTTTTTATTTTTGTGTACAAAGTCTTTTCAGCTTCCACAATCCTCTCTAAACCATGACTTACATAAACTAATCCTCCTCTGAGTGTTGTACACTAACATACTAGTGCCACCTAACCCTGTGGTGACTGGGCGTCCAGGGTCAACAGATCTTTAGGAGCAGGGCAAGAATTAGATGCTGGTTTCTTGGCTGCATCCCCAGACAACCTACTGGACTTAAACTTGGCAAAGGGACCAACTGATGTTCTTCCCCTTGACATAGGCCTTACCTGGTTGGTCATTTCCTTAACCAAGGATGAAGGACAAAAGGCCAAACAGCTCTGTAGAAACAACACCAGAGTTTTAGTAAGGAGATGTCATCAGGACAGAGGGGGCTGCAGGAGGGTCCCCTTGGCCAAGAAAATACTTGCTAGGGGTTGTTCTGACACCCTTCTCTGGATCAGTCCCTGGGGCTCCCTTCACCAGTCCATCAGACAATATGAAGTTCTTCTTTCTCCCTCTGAACCTAGGGACTCAACTAATGCCTATTCCCATCCCATAGTTTCTTTTTCCTAAGTCTGACTTTAGAGAGTGACTAGTCTCTGTCCCTTGCTGTTCTTTAAAGAGACAAAACCACAGCTCCCTTCATATTTTTTTTAAATTTATTTATTTATTTATTTTGAAGCAGAGCCTCACTCTGTTGCCCAGGCTGAAGTACAGTGGCATGCTCAAGGCCACTGCAGCCTCAACCTGCTGGACTTAAGCAATCCTTCTGCCTCAGCCTTCCAAGTAGCTGAGATTACAAGCACTTGCCACCATGCCCAACTAATTTTTTGATTTATTGTAGAGACAAGGTCTTACCATATTGCCCAGGTTGGTCTTGAACTCCTGGGCTCAGGCAATCCTCTTGTCTCAGTCTCCCAAAGTGCTTGGATTACAAGTGTGAGCCACCACACCAGGCCAGCCCCCTTTTAATTTGAAATGTTATTTATTCAACAAACATGGGGGAGACCAAAGATAGCAAAGTTTTTATTTACATGCAGAGGTCTCAACCAAAAATGCCTTTAAGAGTCAACAAGCATGTAGATAAGGGCAGGGGCTAGGGAGAGACACATGTCCCCAAAAGTCATCAACATCTTCAAGGCCTTAGTTCAGCTAAACACAGACTTAACTTACTTGAAGAATATATTTAGGGCTCAGCAGCTCAGCCTGTAATCCCAGTTGGGGGACTGAGGCGAAAGGACGGCCTGAGTCTGTGGGTTTGAGACCAGCCCAGGCAACTTGGCGAGACCTCGTCTCAAGTAGCTGAGTGTGTAGTGCACGCCTGTAGTTCCGGTTACTTGGAAGGCTGAGGTGGAAGAATCACCAGAGCCCAAGCAGGTCGATGCTGGGGTGGCCATGAGTGTGCCACTGCACTCCAGCCTGGGCGAGAGAGTGAGACTCCAACTCAAAAAAACCCCAAAAAAGAATATATTTAATTTCTCAGGCTACATTAAGGTTTCTCACTTTTGTGTCTGTGTGCTACAGAGTCCTTTAGTAGACTGGAAAAGGCTATAAACCCTTTCTCAGGATATCTTTTAATACAGAAAATATATAGGATTAGAAAAGAAACCACATATAGTGGATTCTCATTATTCACGAGAGTTATGTTGTATGACTACAAACACTAAATTATCAAATAGTGAACCACCGCTACTCTGGGAAACAGAGTTAGGTTCCTGAAAGCCTCTGGGCACATTTTTGTCAATCAGCCAATACTTAACCAGGTTTTGTGTGTGTTTCTGTTTAAAAGTATCTTACTGAATATACATTAGTAATGCATTAGTATTGAACTCATGCCTAAACAAAGTTTATCTAACACACATATTTTCTCCATAAGATGCATCACAGCCTTCTTGAGCTTAGGAACAATAGACAACCCTTCAGCACTATGTTTGGGGGATATCTTAAAGTGGAATCGCTAAGAAAAAGGCACAAAAATGCAAAAAGTGAGGCACCAAAGAAAGCAAAAATGACACTTGTTTACAGTATGTCAGCTGAAACAAGAAGGCATAGGGTTACCTTGTTTGACCTTAGCTGAGAACCTGAGTACCAGGTGACTCAAATTTTTTACCACCTTGCACCATGTCCTCCAAAGACCACAAAATCATTGCAAGTACTGATTTGGGGCTACAAATAAATTTCAGCAAGTAGGTGAATTCAAAAACAAAGAATCCACAAACAATAAGGATAGACTGTCCAAATACAATTTTATCAAAATACAAAAACTAAATTAGTGATAGTATAGCAAGTGCTTCTGTATTAACACATCATATAAGAAGGCCTAACAGTGAGCCTAATTTAAACTACCATAATTTCAAAGTTGTAATGATCATAAACAATATTCTGAGATACAAAAATATCTGCAATTTCTATTCACAACAAAGTCACACTGCTGATACTGTGGCTTGTTGCCTACATTCACAATTGAAGAAAATGTTAAATTCCAGTTCGAGGTTAGGAAACATAAGGACACAGTTTTTCTCTGCATCCAAGTTTGTGGCCCCCTCAAGTCTGTCCTCAGGCAGTTCAGTTAGAGAAACCATACAGTGAGGGCATTCAGATTTAGGTTACTTGCTTTAAATCAGCAAATTCAAAAAGCTGCCAAAGGTTTTCCAAGAATTACAGACAATCAAACAAATGATTTCAGATTAATCCTTCTATGAAGATCTCAATCAGGCTGACAGTGTTTTATTCATTTATGACCAAGAATAGGCTTATGCCCAGAGGAAGAAATACAAAAGGAGCTCAAGTTAGCTTTGCTAACAGGAAGGCATTCACCCTCTGCCTGAGCACAGCCTTCTACCTGGTGAGACACAGGCTTGTCATCTTCCCGGCCAATCTGAGCCTCACATTTAGCAAGGAGAGAAACAAAAAAGTAGGAAGGTTTGCAGTAAGGCAACTTCCATAAAAACCAGTCTCACCAAGACAAAGGTGTGATTCTATCAATAGGCACACATTTGAAGATGTACTATGAATCAAGTCCTGTTTTAAGAATATACATATGAAGGAAGACTCCAAAAAACCAGAATTATCTTTTGGAGGGTGGGCCCCTTGCAGTACAGGTTTCCTACACTAGTTAGGTGTTCTAGGAACCCATCGGCATCAGTGTACCAGCTAGCATTGTTGTGAGAGGCTATGTTTGGCTTCAGTGAATTTTTTGGTGGCAACAGGTGACTAGGTCTTCCACCATGACAACATACCTGCCCACACTGTGCTGAGTGTTCAGCAGCTTTTGACCAAAAACGGCATGACCCCTGGGTCCCACCCTCTCTACTCACCTAATCTCTACCTGAGCAGTTTTTCGTCTTCCCGATGAAAAACAAGTTCAAAGGAAAATGTTTTGCTGATATGGAAGAGGTGAAGCAAAAAATGGCACAAGTACTAAAGGCATCAAAATGGATGAATTCAAAAACAGTTTTGAGTAGTGGAAAAAGTGTCTTGATAGGTGTACTGCATCAAACGGAGAGTGCTTTGAAGGTGACAGAAGTTTAAACATGTGAGAATAAATACACAATTTTTTTACATACATTGTTTTTTGGGGGTCTCCCCCTTATAGATTAGTTCATCGAACCTTCATAACCCCATTTAGTAGGTACAGTAGTCCCCCTACTTTGTCTGAAGTTTTGCTTCCCAGTTTCAGTTACCAGAGGTCAACAATGGTCCAAAAATAGGTGAATACAGTACAGTTAGACATTTTAAGAGACATAGTCACATAACTTTTATTACAGTATACTGTTATAATTGCTCTATTTTATTGTTAGTTATTGGTCATCTCTTACTGTTCCCAATTTATAAATTAAACATCATCACAGGTATGTATGTACTGTATAGGAAAAACACAGTCCAGATGCTCCCTGACTTACACACCTACATAAAGTTGAAAAATTGTCAACCAAATCATCGAAAGTTAAGTCAGGGACCTTCTGTATATACAGGATTGGGTACTGGCTGCAGTTTCAGGCATCCATTGGGGGTCTTGGAACGTACACCCCACGGATAAGGGGGAACTACTGTATTCTGATTATCAGCTCCACTTTCCTAATTAAAAAATGGAGGCTTAGAGAGGTGACGGACGCTTCCTCAAGGATAGTCTGACACTAAGAGGGCACAAACTGTAGTATATGACACCAAGATACATTCGCTTCCTCCAGTCTCTTCTCTCATAAAGATCATTTCAGAGCTAAGAGACCTCTGAGCCCCCTTCTGCCACCTTCTCCCTTTAGGAAAACTTTCCCCTAATTGTCTCAGGCAGGATTCACTGTTCGCTCCTCAGTGTTCCCAGCGAACACTACAGATGTCTCTTTTACAGAACCCACACATGTCACCAGCCCACAATATGACATGGCACTTGAAGGGAAGCGCCCCCAGCCTCTGCTTGTGCCTGCCCCCGACTGGGGGCTCGCCACCTAAGACAGCGTGGCCCACGACTTGAAAACTGCAGTTAAGACAGTCCTTTCATCTACGGGAAACTAGCCTTCATCTCGGGGCTGCACAGAACATTCACAGGACGCAAAAGAAGGCCCCCCACGGGCCTCCCTTCTCTCACTCCCCGTACATTGACAGGCAGCCACGGTAAATGCAGTCACGGCAGCCATCACTCTCGGGTCCCGCGGGCTGGAGCATCCCTGAACAAACCTGCTAGCAAGCTGCTTCCGGCCCGCTCTCGCTCACCCGCCCTCCGACCCGGGCCATCAGCGGCCACAACGACCACCGTCCCCAACCGCCGTGCGCTCCAACTCACCGCTACACCGCCAGCCTGCAAATCCGACGCCGGGCTCGGCGCGACTGCGACGCGTGCTGATGAGCTCACGAAGAGGCGGGGCAGCTCGTCAGACCACGCCCCCAGAGCCCCGGCGCGCGCCGCAGCGCCCCCTGCCGTCGCTACACCGCGCGCGGTGCAGACGTGGAGAAGGATGGGCGAGGAGAGGAGGGAAGAAGCCACACCCTGCTCGTTCTCTCAGAGTCGCGGCCTCTGGGAACTTGCTCCCGGAAGCGCAGAGTTTCAGCTTCCGGCACCTGCAGATTTAGGCACTTGGGTTCCGGTTTCTTTCTTTGTACTCTGAAGTTGGACTTCTGAGGCTTCTAGATGTCTTCTAGAGTTCTGTTACTATTTTTTTTGCTTAAAGCAGTGCGATCGAGCTTTTTCTTTCAGTCTGCAAGTCACGACCTTAGTGTGACGGATATCAAAGTAGTAGGTCGTGACAAGCATTTTAAACAATGGGATGGAAGGGAGGAGACCCTACCCCATCCTGGGGAGGCTGCCCAGGCCTCTCACTGCAAGAGGGAAGAGATGTTTTGGGAGCGGAATGTCTGGGGTTGTCCCTGAAGAGCTAAGCCCTGTTTCAGCTAGTCGTGGGAGAGAGTAGTTTCTCCAGATTGAAACGAATTAAAAGTTCAAAAAGGTTATAGTGGAAGGTGGCAGTCGTGAAGTATGGCCTCTGTGAATGCAAATCCTCGAAGTATCTTTGTCCTCTCTCCTTTTCTGGTAGTTAATGCTTCACAGAATCTCGTTTCTTAGGATTGAGGTCTATGATGATTTCGAAAGACTGTTAGACCACTTACAACTAGATAGCCATCTTTGGGAGTTTTTTGAGAAAGCTGTGTGACCCAGAGGTTTGCTGAATACGCCCACAAATCTCCCAGGGTCCTCAAATTCCCTGAGTGATACTCCTGTCCTTGGAAGCTTCATCTGGTCCCAGTGGATCCCCTGCGTACCACTGACATTGAAAGTTTGGGTCAAAGTGAGCATATTTCAAGATTAGATTGTCAAAATTCTTATATAGCACCTCCTAAAAGTCAAGATATCCTTGTAACCATTCTGGATCTCTCTGACCAGAAAGCATGTGCCTCTGAAGCCCAGGAAGAGGGTATGAAATATATCATGAGGCCAGGGAACTCATTTTCAAACTGGAGGTGATTCCCCTCACATTGACTTAAGTGCTAAATGGACCCTGGTGTTCCGGTATATTTCTCAGGGCTAAATACACAGACACTGACCCTACAGTGTCTGGTTCCTGAAGTGCAGAAAGGACTCTAGTCCCCCCAAAGCAATGACATTTAGCAGTGAAAGAATAAGTGATCTACTGCCTTCCTATACAAATAGTTTGCCTTGGTTTTAACCGGTCTGATCCTTTGTTTTTGTTGGTGAAATTTGTAGGTTTTTGTGGGTTTTGGAAATACACTATTATGTGGCCTCTCCCAAACCAAGATAATTAGGCCATCTTTAACTTTTAGCTTTTAAATATAAAGAAGTATTTTTGAGAAACCCTTACTTTAAGAATGGTGAAACTTTGACTATCAAGTGCTCACAACTATATTATTAAGTGAACCTTAATTTGCGTGATTTGGGTTTATGTGATTTTTTTTCTTTTCTGCGTATTAACTACAAATACTCCACCTCCAGATTATTGTAAAAGAACACTGATCATCTTTATGCCTTTTTTTTTCTTTTTGAGTTGGAAGTCTCACTCTGTTGCCTGGGTTGGAGGGCAGTACTGCAACCTTGGCCTGATGGGCTCAGGTGATCTTCTGCCTCAGCCTTCCAAATAGCTGGAACTACAGGCGCGTGCCACCATGACCAACTAACTTATTTATTACAGAGATGAGGTTTTGCCATGTTGCCCAGGTTGGTCTCGAACCTCCAACTCATCGCTACAGTCAAACCTCATGCCTTGGCCTCCTAAAGTGTTGTGATTACAAGTATGAGCCACCACATTTGGCCTTTTTGCCTTTTGATTTTATCTGTTATGTGAATACTAATGCTTTCTGCTTACTTGCTTCCAAATCAGCTACTATCACTTTCCAGTTAAACCGAGTTTGTTTTGGATAAAAATTCAATTAATCATCTCTTAGAGAGAGAGAAATAGAGTATACTGAGAAAAAAATAAGAGTGCATCATGCATAGTAATATTACATCATTTTTTTTTTTTTTTTGAGTTGGAGTCCCACTCCATTGACCAGGCTGGAGAGCTGTGGCCTACTCACGGGTAACCCAGCATCAACCCCCTGGGCTCTGGCGATCCTTCTGCCTCAGCCTCCCAAGTAGCCAGAACCACAGGTGTGCGCTACCATGCCCGGCTAATTTATTTATTGTAGAGTTGCCTAGGCTGGTCTCAAACCTGTGGGCTCAGGCAATCCACTCGCCTCGGCCTCCAAAAGTGCTGGATTATAGACTGAGCCACCAAGCCCGGCCTACATCATGTTTTGTAAAAACCATGTTTCGTTATGCAGGTACTGGGTAACCAAGGAAAATTTATTTCTGGCTGTGGGTCATGGCCAAGAACTTTGAAAATCATTGCAAGAAAGGCTTTCAAAAGACTTTCCAACTTTATAATTGTATAATTATGCCAGAAACTTTAAATCATTCATTCAAAAACTATTTATTAAGCACCTGCTTTCACTTCTGTGCCCCCCAGAGCACCAGGCACATGAGGTTAGCATCGGGACCTCATGACCTTAGCATTGGGACTAAGCAGGGATAATTGGACTTTTTAAAATGTGTGGACATCTTTGGCTTCTGATAAAACCCATGAATCCTCACTCAGAATAATGTTTGGAAGAAAAATTGTAATTGCTGTTTCAAAAAAAAATCTGTATGAAGTAGAAATTGGTTTCAATAACGTTAGTTGAGAATATGTTCTAGAAAGTGGAGGGAACAGGCCAGGCATGGTGGCTCAGGCCTGTATCCCAGCACTTTGGGAGGCTGAGGTGAGAGGACTGCCTGAGCCCATGGGTTCAAGACCGGTCCGGGCAACTTGGCGAGACCTCATCTCTACAATAAATAAAAAATTAGCTGGGCGTGGTAGCGCGCACCTGTAGTTCCGGCTACTTGGAAGGCTGAGGCAGAAGGATCGCCTGAACTCAGTAGGTCGAGGCTGCGGTAGCCATGGTGTGCCACTGCACTCCAGCCTGGGCAATAGAGTGAGACTCTGACTAAAAAAAGTGGAGGTAACTAGATATGAAATGCTGGCAGCAGTTCAATAGAACAGTCCCAGATGTTTAGTAGAGGCCAACACTTCATGAAGACAAGGCCTTGGCTGTGGGTAATTTTGGACAGTACCTGTAGAAATATTGCATAAACCAAACTGAATTGTTTTCACAGTGGTGTGAAGTTTCATATAGTAAAATTTTTTTTCTACAGGCACTTCTGCTTCACACTAAGAGGCCGGGGGGCAGTGGCTTACACCCATAATCCCAGCAATTTGGGAGGCTGAGGCGAGAGGATTGTCTGAGTCCAAGAGTTTGAGACCAGCCTGGGCAACATAGTGAGACCTCGTTTCTAAAAAAAAAAAAAAAAAAAGCCAGGTATGGTAGTACGCACCTGTAGTCCCACCTACTCACAAGACTGAGGTGGAAGGATTCTTGACCCCAGGAAGCTGAGGCTTCAGTGAGCCATGCACTCCAGCTGAGTGACAGAGTGAGTCTCCAACTTGGAAGTGAAAACACTTAATAAATGTCAGCTGTTATTATGCTTACAGTTGAAATTCTAAGATGCCTCAAACATACAGCTCCCCCCCATAGGGAAGGCCTGAAAGCTCCTGAGGCTCTTTCCTTTACTAGTTTGCTGGACAGCTAAGGATATTTGCACCTTTGAAGCTTATAGCCAGGGTAACGTCTAGAGTTTAACCAGCAGTCAGTCACTCTGGGTATTTCCTCATTAGGAACCTTTTAGAAAGTCATGCCCCTCCTTCTCTAAACAGCAACCCCACATACCTGTCATTAAAATTGTTTTACCATGCATTCTCCTATTGTACACTACTTATAAATGTATGTGTATGTATACTACTAACTTATTTATATATTAATCAAGCAAATACAAAAATATAATTTTAAAAGAATGAAAAAAGAATCTAATCAGAAGGTCTAAAATTTTCTTCCCATACTCCAGTGGGTGGTCTTGCTCACCATCTGAGGTATGCAAATCCCAGTTTGGAAACTGAATGTCTCTGAATTTTAATTTTGGTTTCAAACAAAACTGGAGAGCTGCAGTGATGGACATATCAGTTCTGACAATTAAGTTTACAAACTCATCCTAGAAAAAGTGCTACATATCTCATTGCTGAATATTACTACTGCCACCTTCAAAGTACTCCCTTTGGGAAGCTGTTCACTGATGCCAGCACCTAGTCTACCCGTCAAAGCAATTTTGAAACTCTTTTTCTGGAATGGCTATCAGAGCTGTCGGCGTATTTCCCATGATGTCCTGAATGTCATCAAATGTCTTCCTTTCAATGTGTCCTTTATCTTTAGGTAAAGACGAAAAGTCACTGGAGGCCAGATCAGGTGAGTAGGGAGGGTGTTCCAATACAGTTATTTGTACACTGCCACGAACATAAGTGCACAGTAGCAAGTTTGTGAACTTAATTGTCAAACCTCAACAAACAATGACAACAGCTCTGATGGTCATTCCAGAAAAAAGAGTTCCAAAATTGCTTTAACAGGTAGACTAGCCACTGGCATCAGTGCATAGCTTCCCAAGGGGAATACTTGGAAGGTAAACGTAGTGATATTCAGCAATGAGGTATGTAGTACTTTTTCTGGGATGGTTTGCTAACCTAATTTTTGGACCTTGTGCAGATGAAACCATGTACTGAGAAACACAATTGTCAGGAATTCTATTGCTAATGCCGTGGAACGGCGATTAGCCCTTTTTTACACAGAGAAGGAAACTGACCCCAGGGAGGCAGAGAGACGACTCCAGGATCACTCTGCAGCAAGACGGAGTCAGGATGGAAACCCAAGCTGAACTGGAAGACGGATATTTCTTTTTTCGTTCCTATGGGAGGTGAAGGTGGGAGAGCAGGAGGTCCCAGGAAGCCAGGGGGCATGAGAGGGTGAGGGCAGGGCTGCTATGGGGCCAGAGGCAGGAGTCTGGGTTCAAATTCAAACCCACAGAGATGCATCACTCCTTTCACTTACTAATCCAGGGAGACTGAACCAGGGACCCTCCTGGAACTGGCTCCTTACCCTGCAACCAGCATCCCTTGGAAGTGACAAGTCTGGGGAACACTGGTCACCGCAGTGGTCACAAGCCAGAGGCTATACTGCGACTGGCCAGAGGGTGGCAGTCACCGCCTGGGCATGGCACTTAGCAAATTGCTGCTGATGGAATTGGGGTGTCTACTCTCCCTAGCTCCTCAGCCCCCAGAGGCAGGGAGTCTCTGGTGCTGAATCACTATGGGACCTCCCAGGAATGGCCTCTGAGGCCTCAAATTCCTTGCCCTGAAAATGAAGTTCATAATACCAAAGCCTTAATCCCTAATGGTTTTCAAAGTGTGGTCTCCAGACCAGCAGTGTCAGCATCACCTGGAAACTTGTTCAAAATGCAGAATTCTCAGGCCCCATCTCAGATCCACTAAACAAGAAACACTGAGGGCAGGCCCAGAAATCTTTGTTCTAGCAAGCCCTCCTAAGCGATGCTGATGCCAGTCACCATGTGAGAACCAATGCTCTCCACCAAATGCAGACGAGGAGAGCCGGGTACTACCAAGGACAGTTGCCAAGCTCCCGGTATGGTGCAGCAGTTCCTACAAAGTATGAAGCAAGGAGGATGCAAACACCACATCCTTGGGGCCCCTGGATACAGAGTTGTAGGATCCTCACCTATAATCCTTGCAGTCTCAGCAGTGAGGTTCCCAGGGAAGTCACAGCAGAAGGTAGGAGAGGGAGAGAGCAAGCCCTGGGAGGGGTGTCTGAGATCGCTACCCTCGGCACACATCTGGCTGAGGGGCTGCAGCCTGCAGGTTCAGCTTGGGGGACTGATTGTCCTTGCACCCAGCACCCGTTCACGGTGGGGTTTCAGATCTGTTCTATCCACCAGCTGCTGACCAGGGTTGGCGGTCACTTGCTGTTCCCAGCTGCTCTGCAAGAGTCCACCCACTGAAACTCTGTGGGACCCAGCTGGGGATATTCAAGGGAATTGGATGGAGTCCCTTCCTGCAAGGAGCTCACGGTGACTCTCACCAGGACTCTAAGCCATCTTTAACAGAGATCGACCTTCCATTAAAAAGCCCTAGCCCATTCGAGTCTCCCTGCATAAGCAATCTAGGGATATGTGTCCCCATTTTACAGAAAGAAATGTTGGCACAGAGAGAGCATGTGGTGAATCCAGAGCACTTAGTAAAGCTGTGGCAGGCTGGGGACTAGAGCCCAGGCCCCTTAAGTCCCCATGCAGGTGGCCTCTGTGCCCCTAAGCAGGCTGTGGGGCATGGCCCAGAGACATGATGGGTGATCCAGGGCCTGAGTCCTTCCTTCACAGCCTACTGCGTCCATGACCTTCGAAAATGGTCAGGAACCAGGAGTGGGAGACTGAGTCACACCCCCAAGGGCGCCAAAGGGCAGCTGGAGAGAACAAGGCCCAATGCTGGGGGAGGGGGCAGGGTCTGGGCAAGCCCAGCAGTGCATGAGATTTTGGTGTAGCTGGGACCCCGCCATGAATTTCTGGACATTGTTGGCATTTACCTCTGACATAGGAAGCAGCAAAGCTAGGCTGCAAGAACAGGCTACCAAAGAAGTTCAGAGTAGAGAAAGGTGAGCCAAGGAGCCCAGAGGCTGGGCCTGCCAGGAGGAGGCTACAAGTCCCTGGAGGGCAGCAGGAATTGGGTGTGGGAGCTGTGGGCCAGTGCCGCCATTTGCAAGCATGTGAGTATGATGAGGAAGGCGGAGATGGCTTGGTCCGTTTTGTGTTGCTATGACAGAACACCTGAGACTGGGTAATTTATAACAAACAGAAATTTACTTCCTCACAGTTCTAGAGGCTGGAAAGCCCAAGATCAAGGTGCCAGCAGCTTAAGGGCCTTCTTGCTGTGTTGTCCCATGGCAAAAGGCAGAAAACCTAAAGAGGAAGGGAGGGAGGGAAAAAGAGAGAGAGACAGAGAGAGTGACAGAGAGAGAGAGAGAGAGAGAGAGAGAGAGAGAGAAGCAAAAGAGAGGGAGAGGGGAAGAGAGAGACAGACACACAGAGAGAGACAGAGAGAGAGAGAGATGAACACATATAGAGAGAAACGGAGGAGAGGGAGAGGGGAAGAAAGAGAGAAGGAGAAAGGGGAAACAGGGAGAAAGAGGGAGAGGGAGAAAAGAATGGGGAGAGAGAAAGTGGGAGGGAGAAAAGGAAGCAGAGAGAGAGAGTGCAAGAGGGACCAAAACTCATCCTTTTATTGGGAACCCACTCCCACCATAACAGTATTAGTCCATTCATGAGGGTGGAACCATAATGATCTGATCATCTCTTAAAGGTCCCACTTCATAACACCATTGCGTTAAGGATCAAGGTTCAAACACATGAACTTTGGGGAATACATTCAAACTATAGCGGGAGGTCTACCTGGACGCTGAGAGTCTCTAAGGAGGAAGACCAGGGATTCCAGGGGTGTGCTGGTAAATGTTGAACAAAAGGCTCTTTGTGGGGAAGCTTAAACCTTTATGGCATTTGCTGACTTCCATGATGTACATATGACTTCTGTGAGCCATTCACAACAACTAACATGAAATTTCTGACCACCGTGTGCCACCTACTTTGGTAAACTGGTATGTACAGGCTCCAGCTCGACCCTGAGTGGGTCTGACATATAGCTGGGGATGTCACTCTGGACCCAGAGCACATGGGATGTGCACACCTTGCAGTGTCCACTCCAGAGGCTTCCAGGAAGTGGTGTCTTCTGGGAAGAGCTAGGTGTGGTGACAGCAGGGTTGGACTAAGGAATTGTGAGAGTTGAAAATAGAGGGATATTTATTTACAAGATCGGGGGGTGTCAAAGGCTTGAGAGCTGGTGTGTATGGCAGGATGGCAAGAAGTACTGGCCAGAGGGGCCTGGGAGGTAAGTGAGGAGAGCTCTGGGAACAAGATTCCCTGCTTTGAGGCTTGGGTGGAACCTGGCTTCCCCTCCCGCTGCAGCCAAAGCACAGGGTATCCTGCCAGCATAAACAGGTGCCAACGCCAAGCTGGAAGCTTGGGAAAGCCCCCGGGGATAGTGTCAAATGCACTTCTGAAGGACACAGAGAACTCAAGGAGCCAAAGGTGGCTTCAGAACAGCCTCCCTGCAAAGCTCCATCCCTCCCCCTCCTTTAGCTCAGAGGGAGGGCACCAGGTCCAGGCCACATGCTGGACATGAGTCTGAAGTGCATCCTGACAACTGAGCTGGCATCTCCAGGTGAAAGCACGTCTTAGCTGCCACTGCTCTCAGACCAACAGCAGAAGAACAAAAGCATGTGGAGACCTTGCTGTGAGTTATGCGCAGAGCAGGGAGCCTCAAATCAGGAACTGCTGTTATTATTATTGCCATTGCTGTTGTTGTAATGCCCACTTTGAGCCCTGACTGGGGCTAGGTGTGAAATGGGCAACTCACCCCATGACCTCAGTCACCCCTGACTCTCGAAGGGGAAGGCTCCAGCCTGCCTCTGCCTGAACCGTCTCAGTTTTCTCATCTGTCTGTCCAGTGAGGTCATTGGCTTTGGGGGACTTCTTCCAGCTTTGACCCTCTGATTCACCTCAGTGGCTCTTGACCTGGTGTTCATCCCGTAGGCTTGTTACCATGGCTGTGATCTGCCTGTGTCACACGCGATTACACTGTATTCTTTGCTATGTAGGGATGCTTTTTGTGCATCATTTTGCATCTCCCCAGCTTCTCCTCTTACTCAAGCTACTAACCTGGGGTCTATTCTTGGCTCAAGCATACACCGCCAGTACCATCCCTCTCCAGAATCTCTACCTCTATCTTCTTGTCCTGAGAATCTCTCCACATTCACCTAGAAGAATCACTGCTTGTGGACAGCCTTGGCCAATAGGAGATTGAAGCTGCTAGGTGTTTCCCCCTTTGTGCCCCGAGGAACGGTTCTGAGACACCTGACACAAGGCTCCTTAGTACTGGTGGCCAACTCAAGAATGCATCCTTTTTTTTTTTCCTGAGTTGGAGTCTCACTCTATTGCCCAGGCTGGAGTGCAGTGGCATGATCATGGCTGCCACAGACTCAACCTTTCGAGTAGCTGAAACCACAGGTACGCGTCACCGTGCCCATCTATTTTTTTCAAATTTTTATTGTAGAGAAGAGGTCTTGCCAAGTTGCCCAGGCTGGTCTCGAACCCCTGGGCTCAGGCAATTCTCTAGCCTCTGCCTATCAAAGTGCTGGGATTACAGGCGTGAGCCATAGCCCCCAGCTAATGATACATCCTTGATTTGGTTTTTTCTTCTTTTGTTTCCTCCATCCCCACTCCTGTCCCCTGGGTTCACATTCCTAAATAAGCTCTCTGCTTGGGGTCTTCGTCTCAAGACTGCTTTAGGGGAATCCAGGCTGAGACAGCCTCCAAGCACTTCTACTGTTTTAATAAAGTGAGCTAATGTTTTGTGTGTAAATGAAGTTCTCACTCCCTTGTACACAGAGATGATTTTTTTTTTTGAGGGGAGACAGAGTCTCACTCTGTCACCCAGGCTGGAGTACAGTGGTATGCCCATGGCCACTACAGCCTCGACCTGCTGGTCTCAGGCTAGCTTCCAAGTAGCTGGAACTATAGGTGTGCGCCACCATGCCCGGCTGATTTTTTGGTTTAATGTAGAGACGAGGTCTTGCCATGTTGCTCAGGCTGGTCTCAAACCCCTGACATCAGATAATCCTCTCACCTCAGCCTCCCAAAGTGCTGGGATTATAGGCCACTGCACCCAGTTTCAGAGATGATTTCTTGAGGGGTAAAAAGATATGTGGGCAGATGGACTTCATACCTGTAATTCCAGCATTTTGGGAAGCTGAGGCAGGAGGATTGCTTGAGGTCAGGAGTTCAAGACAAGCCTGGGCAACAAAACAAGATCCCGTCTCTACAAAATAAAAAACAAAGTAGCCACCTACTGTAGTCCCAGCTATTCAGGAGGATCGCCTGAGCCCAGGAGTTCAAGGGTGCATTGAGCTGTGATGGTGCCACTGCGCTCCAGCATTGGGCAACAGATTGAAACTCTGTCTCAAATAGAAAAAGTTCCAGGCACAGTGGCTCACACCTGTAATTTCAGCACTTTGGGAGGCCAAGACGAGAAGATTGCCTAAACCCTGGAGTTCGAGACCAGCCTGGGCAACATGGTGAGACCTCATCTCTACAATAAAAATTTTAAAAATTAGCTGGGCCTGGTGGCACATGTCTGTAGTTCTGGCTACTTGGAAGACTGAGACAGAAGGATTGCCTAAGCCCAGCAGGTGGAGGCTGCAGTGGCTATGATCATGCCACTGCACTCCAGCCAGGATGACAGAGTGAGACTTCTATTAAAAAACAAAAACAGGCCGGGCTTGGTGGCTCAGTCTGTAATTCTAGCACTTTGGGAGGCCGAGATGAGTGGATTGCCTGTGCCCGCGGGTTCAAGACCCACCTGGGCAACTTGACAAGATCTCATCTCTACAATAAATCAAAAATTAGCCGGGCGTGGTGACATGCGCCTGTAGTTCCGGCTATTTGGAAGGCTGAGGCGGAAGGATCGCCGGAGCCTAGCAGGTCGAGGCTGCGGTGGCCAGGAGCGGCCACTGCACTCCAGTCTGGGTAACAGAGTGAGACTCCAACTCAAAAACAAAAACAAAACAAAAAAAGAGAGAAGAAGAAAGAAAAAGTAAAAAAATAAAGAAGCCCCTCAGCCCTGTGGAAGAGGTGTTAGAAGACCTGGAATGGGGGGCCCTGTTAGAGACCAGGAGATCTGTGAGGACCCTTGCTGGATGGATTGGGTGTCTCAGTGCACTGGTGTGGGGTGTCCTGTGCTTGCAGAACTGAGTTATTCTCAGAGCAAAGCTCTGGAAGTCAAGAGATGGCCCAGGTCCTCTGTGGACCTCAATTCCACGTTGCTGCCGAATGTGGGGAACAGGAGGAAACCAGTTGGCCCCCATCTTACAGACACCTGGGCACGTAGTCAGGAGGACTGGGATCCTGCCCAACCGAGGTCCCAGAGAAGTGTTGGGGTGGGATGAGGAGGTCATGCCTCATAGCATGGCTAAAAAATAATAGCATCTTTGCTCTTGTGGCTGAAACCTGGGAGGTGGGGGTTGGGAGGGGTACTCCCAGGGTGCTGCTGATTGGAGGGGGTGCATATTGGCTCTGACCCCAAGCCAGCCCAGGCCCCAAGGACAGGCTACAACGAGGTGCCTGGAACACAGGGAGAAGGGTCTTTCTCAGAGGCAGAACCATTCCACGGGGGTAAGAGCTGCCTTGGAGAGGTGAGCCTCCCATCCTGGGGGATGTATGAACCGCGGCTAATAGCCCAATGCAGGACTGGCAGAGTGGACCCCAATTCCACAGTGTGGCCTCCTAGCCACCCTCATGGCCACCCCACTGGGACTTTGAAGTTACTTCTGTTGCTGAGCTGCTGTCAGGAGGGCTGTAAAAGATGAAGGAGCCTTGGAACCAGGACAGTCTTCAGTCTGGCATCCTTTCACCCTCCAGTGCCCACCCACCCTCCACCAGCACCTCTCCGCCCCACCCCTGCACTCTCAGCAACCAGCTCTCCAGTACACAACTATAAGTTTCAGGCAAAGTCCCCATGGGCTTCTGAGAGCTGTAGTCTGGAGTGAGGGCCCCCTCCCTGGCCTCAGTGCTCACGCTCCTTATGATCTGGCCCCTCTCCCATCGTGCACAGTCCTCTCCATTGCCAGTCTCCACATCCAGGTGGTTATACAATGCCCTGCCCAGGCCATGCAGGAACCCTTGTCCAAGGCCCCAGCCCTTGGCCATCTCTGCCCAAGGCTCTTCTCAGGCTCCTTTTGTGTTCCTTCCTGCCGGGCCCTGGCATGGCGGTTGACAAAGCCACACTGAGAAGAAGGAGGAGGGAGTGAGCGCTAGGATTAGATGGATGACTAGAGGGGCCTCTGCTGCTGAAGGGAAGTGACCGAGCCCCATGTCATAACTCCAGGAAATAAAACTACAAATAGACTCTGGGGAGAGGGCCAGAGCAGGCTGGGCTCCGGGCCCAGGGCAGTTGAAGTTCCCATGACAACCAGGTTAAGGCCACCTAGATGGGGCTAACCCTGTAGAAGGGGTCTAAGGGGCCCAGTTGTGGGAGGGACTAGAGGTAGAGATTCAGAAGGGGAATGGAGGGTCTTCAGAAAGACCAAGCCAGGCTCAGTGACTCAGCCTGTAATCCCGCGCTTTGGGAGGCTGAGGTGAGTGGAT
>NW_007233625.1:342566-348291 GCF_000164805.1 Carlito syrichta | reverse complement strand
ACTCCAGTCTGGGCGACAGAGTGAGACTCCAACTCAAAAAAAAAAAGGCCAGCTGGGAGGGGGCAAGCCCTGCTAGTAGTGGGGCACGGCCTGCTGAGAGCGGGGCAAGCTCCACTGGGAGGGGGACAAGTCCTACTGGGAGGAGGCAGGACCCACTGGGAGGAGGACAAGCTCCGTATAGAGGGGGCAAGACCTGCTGGGATGGGTTAAGACCCACTGGGAGGAGGTAAGACTCGCTGAGAGGGGGACAAGACCTGCTGGGATGCTGGGAGAAGGCAAGCCTTGCTGGGAGGGGTTAAGACTTGCTGGGAGGTGGTAAGACCTGCTGGGAGCCGAACAAGAACTGCTTGGAGAGGGCAAGGCCTACTGGGAGTGGCCAAGACCTGCTGGGAGGGGTAAGACCTGCTGGGATGGGGCAAACTTTGCTGGGAAGTGGCCATTAGGAGGGGGCAAGCCCCGCTGGGATGGGTAAGGCCCACTGGGAAGAGGTAAGACCCACTGGCAAGGGGACAAGACATGCCGGAGGGAGGAAGTCCCGCTGGGAAGGGGGCAAGACCCTCAGGGAGGAGGCAAGCGCTGCTGGGAGGTGTAAGACCTTCTGGGAGGGGGTAAGACCTGCTGGGAGGGGGTGAGTCCTGCTGAGAGGGAGTAAGCCCCACTGGGAGGGGGAAAACCCCTCTGGGAGGAGGGCAAGACCTGCTGGAAGGGGGGTAAGATCCGCTGGGAGTGGGGCATGACCCGCTGGGAGGAGGCAAGACCCTCTGGGAAGGTGGCAAGACCCCATGGGAAGGGGACAAGACACACTGGGAGGGGGGAAGCCCTGCTTGGAGGGCAAGCCCCGCTGGGTGGGAGGCAAGACCCACTGGGAGGGGGGGCAACCACTGGGAGGCGGGAGGGGGCAAGACCTGCTGGAGTGGGTAAGACCTGCTGGGAGGGAGTAAGTTCTGCTGGGAGGGGGAAATCCTGCTGAGAGTAGAGCAAGAATTGCTGGGAGGGGGCAAGACCTGCTGGGAGGGGGCAAGCCCTGCTGCAAGGGGGCAAGATCTGGTCGGAGGCCAGGCGTAGTGGCTCACACTGTAACACCAGCACTTTGGGAGGCAGAGGCGAGAGGATTGCCTGAGCTCCGGGGTTCAAACCAAGCCTTGGCAACTTGGCAAGACAGCGTCTCTACAATAAATAAAAAAAAATTAGCCGGGTCTGGTGGTGCATGCCTGTGGTTCCTGCTGCTTGAAAGGCTGAGGCGGAAGAATCGCCTGAGTCCAATAGGTTGAGGGTGAGGTGGCCATGAGAGTGCGACTGCATTCCAGCCTGTGTGACAGAGTGAGACTCCGACTGAAAAAAAAGACCTGCTGGGAGTGGGACAAGAGCTGCCGGGAGGGGATAAGGCCTGCTGGGAGGAGGGAAGCCCTGCTGGGAGGGTCTAAGACCTGCTGGGAGGGGGTAAGATCTGCTGAGAGTAGTGCAAGCACTGCTGGGAAGGGGCAAGTCCCGCTGGGAGGGGGAAGACCCACTGGGAGTGGGGCAAGACATGCTGGGAAAGGACAAGCTTGCTGGGAGGGGGCAAGCCCTGCTGGGAGGGAGACAAGCCCTGCTGGGAGTAGGTAAGACCTTCTGGGGGCCTGTCAGCTCAGAGTGCTGAAGCCACACTGTTCCCTCTGCGCTGTGCCTCTCTCCAGGGGCCTGGTGTCTGATGGGCCTCTCTACTCCGGAGCCATTCGGATCAGCCCTCCCTGGCTGGACCTGGGCTTCTGGAAGTCTCTCTTTTCCCTGTTTTTAGACCACTCCACCCTTGTCCCTAAGCCAGAAGAGCACCCAGAAGCTGGGTTCCCTCCCACCTGGACTCAGCCGCTGCTAAGAGAAGTGACTTCAGCTGTTTGAATCTTAGTTTTCTCGTCTGTAAAATGAAGCTAATGTCTTCTTGGGCCTGTTATGAGACTCAGTGAATAAGAGGAGGGCTCTGCAGCCCTGAGTGTTGGGCATGGCTCACGGAAGTGTTTCCTAGGGGGCGCGGGTGGAGGTAGGAGCGTCAGCTCCTGTTCTGAATGTTTCGTTTTGCTGAAAGGCAAGAGTAAAGAGAAAGCACGGCCCGCCCAGGACCCCCAGGACCCCTCAGAGGGTCGGCGGCAGAGTTGGGTATGTTGAGGCCCCAGTGCCTACCCCTGCCCACAGCCCCTGGCCCTCCAGTACCGTGTCCGCCCTCAGTGAGTTGTCAGCTGTGTCTTCCTGACTGCTGGCACTCCCTCCATCCTCTCTCCCGCCGTCCTGCTCTGGGTCTGCATTTGGAAAAGGCCTTTTATGTTTTCATCGAGGGAAGAGACCAGGCCAGGGCTGACTCTGTGGGAGGACAGGGACTGGAGGCACTGCCCTACCTCCAGAGGGTGGGGAGGCCCAAGAAGACAGTCAGAGCCTCTGCTTGACTCAGGGCTTGGCCACAAGAGGGAGGGAGAGGCCTAGGCAGGGCAGGCAGGAGCCGTGGGTTCCAGCATCAGCTCACCATCCGCACGCTGTCCTTGGAGCATGTTACAGGACCCAATTTCCTTGATGGTATAATAACCACAGGACCCTCTGTAGTGGCCAGGGTCTCAGCCAGCCCAGAATGACACTGAGCTATGGCTCCCAGAAAATGACAGTTCCTTGGGCCGGGCCTCTGGGGACAGGGGGTCCCACTCTGTAGGAGCTGCCACTGAGGCTGCCTTGTCAATTAATTTGACAGCTCAGTGTGCGGGGGCAAGTGGTCTTTGAGAGGCGTAATGTATCCATGTCGGAAATGAGTGATGGGAGTCTCCGTGGGGCTGTGATCGGGCCTCCCCCCCTC
Organism: Carlito syrichta; assembly: GCF_000164805.1. Lineage (NCBI taxonomy): Eukaryota > Metazoa > Chordata > Mammalia > Primates > Tarsiidae > Carlito > Carlito syrichta. The sequence continues at coordinate 345,476 of NW_007233625.1, read as the reverse complement.
CACACCGCCCCGCTCGAGGCTTGCTTTGTCATCGGGTCCCAGGGTTTGCATGTGCCATTGCCCAGTCACCCCCTGGTCAGCAGGTGGCCACGGGGGACTCATTGGAGGCACATTATCGGCCGCTGGTCTTGAGAGATGATGAAGGGCAGGCCCATCTGCACACACACATTAGACCCTTTGTCTCTGGGCTCAGTGGGAAAGATGGATGAGGCCTGTCACTAGGCCTCCACTGCCTGGGGACATGGGAGCCTGGAACAGGCCTTGGGCAGGCTGGCTGTGGGGTGGGCAGCGGCCTGTGCCCACCTCTCCAGACAGAACCAGACCCAATGGACCTAACCAGAGACAGCTGAAAGGAGGCAGCAGGGAAGAGAAGGCCCAGAAGGCCATGCGAGGCAGGTGTGGCTTCTGCTTCACTATGCCTGTGCTTCCCCGTTAAAGTTGATGCTTAGTTTCAGGGGCTGGGGTTCCATATACTCTGTGTGAGTCAGGCTGGGAGTGTTCTCAGACTCCCTGATTCAAACTCCTCGCCCTGCAGTAGGGAACCCCAGGCCAAGAAGGCAAGGGATTTGCCCAAGTCCTCTTTAGGAATCAGCAGCAGGGCTGGGACAAGGATAGAGGTGATGACCTTTCACAGTTACTCCCACCCTAAGTGTGCAGATCCAGCTAAGCACAACCTCAATGCTTCTGAGCCAAGGAGCAGGAAGGTGCTTACCCCTGTCTGGACTTTTAGGCATTGAGCCCAGGGCTAGCCTGGCCTGTGGCTATGGGATGCTGTCTTGTTTTAGAGGCAGCACGACATAGGTGGGAGATGGAGTAACCACATTTGGAAGAGCTGTTCTCAGGATGCCCCAGTGAGCCCCCTATAACATGGGTGAACATGTCACTCAGCAGCTCATCAATCTTCCATGGCTCCCCATGGCCACAGGGCATAGTCCTAACTCCTTGACCTGGCATCTGAAGCCCTCTGTGACCTGTCTCTGCCCACTTTCCGCACCCATCTCCAGAAAGCAGCTCAATCTAAATGTCATTGACCCTGGGGAGCCCTTCTCTGGACTCTCACAGCATGTGGCCCCTAGCACTACGGTGCTGGGTGACTTCACTCTGCCTAAGAAGATCACCGTTTCTGTTTCTCTCTTTCAGCGAATTATACATTCCATGCCCAACCTGGTCCCCAGTTGTGTCACCCAACCCAGCATAAGATTTCAGTGAATGAATGAAGAAATGAATGAAATTATTCTAGGCTCAATTCTTTGGGAAAGCATTTCAGGCAGACCCTACCCTTTGTCCTGGCAATCCCACTCCTAGGACCGTTCTTAAGGAAAGAATCCAAAAACAGGAGGAAAAAAACCTTCAGAGACACAGATGCTCACAGCAGTGCCCCTCTGAGAGTTAAAAAATGGAAAATTCTAAACATCTGCTAGAAGAAGGCTGTGGTAAGTGAACTGGTATACATCCATATGACCAGATTGCCACACTGGAGACTCTGAAGCTGGCAGGAAATGGGAGGAGACTTAGAAGTTTAATCCTGGAACATTAGAATATTCTAGAAGCGCATCGTGTTTGAAGTGTCTCCCTTTCATGCACTGCATTTCCACATATGCACAGCTGATAAGATACATTTTTGGACACTCAATTCTTTCTATTTTAAAGCAATTTTTAATAATTTTTTTGAGTTGGGGTCTCATTCTGTTGCCTAGGCTGGAGTGTAGTGGAGAAATTCTGGTTCACTGCAGCCTTGACCTACTGGGCTCAGGTGATCCTTTCACCTCAGCCTCCTGAGAAGCTGGGACTACAGGCATATGCCAATACATTGGGCTAATTTTTTTATTTTTTGTAGAGATCAGGTCTCGCTATGTTGCCCATGCTGGTCTCAAACTCCTGGGCTCAAGCAATCCTCCTGCCTTGGCCTTCCAAAGTGCTGGGATTATAGGCATGAGCTACCGCACTCAACATGGGTGTTCTGTTCTGTTCTAGATTCTGATCTATGAATCTGTTGGGTTATTCCTATGCCAATTCCCAGGGTTTTAAAATACTAAAGAATTAAGATAATTTTTATATCTGGTGGAACAATTTCCTCCTCTTTGTTCTTTCTTTTCATAATTGTCTTGGTTATCTTTGTATATTTCTTCACCCATATAAATTGTAGAGCCAACCTGTCAAATATAAAAAATGTCTTGTTAGTACTTTGATTTGGTCTGAACTGAATTTATAGAGTATTTTGGGGGAGAATGAAAAGTTTTATGATATTGAATTATCCCATTGTATTATTTTGAAATTTTTTTTTAAAGGAAAATGAAAATCATATAGCAGCATGGAAACTGCCTATGCTATAAAACTAAGAAAAATAGCCAGGCACCGTGGCTCACGCCTATAATCTCAGTACTTCGGGAGGCTGAGGTGAGAGGATTGCCTGAGTCCAGGGGTTTGAGACCAGCCGGGGCAACTTGACAAGACCTTGTCTCTACAATAAAAATAAAAAAGTTTGCCGGGCATGATGGTATGCGCCTGTGGTTCCAGCTACTTGGAAGGCTGAGGTGGAAGGATTATCTGAGCCCAGAAGATTAAAGCTGAGGTGGCTGTGAACGTGCCACTGCCCTCCAGCCTGGGCAACAAAGTGAGACTCCTACTCAAAAAAAAAAAAAAAAACCTAAGAAAAGTAATATGGTTCATAATTGTATGTTACCATGTGATCACTCCTTAACAGATGTGGAAGAGGCAATGAAAGGAAATACAAAAATGCAAACAGTGAATTTTTTTCTCTGCTCCATTTTCTAGAAAATATTTTAATTTAAAAAATATATGGCCGGGCTCGGTGGCTCAGCCTGTAATCCCGCGCCTTTGGGAGGCTGTGGTGAGTGGATTGCCTGAGGCCGCGGGTTCGAGACCCGCCTGGGCAGCGAGACCTCAAAA
>NW_007233625.1:262761-342324 GCF_000164805.1 Carlito syrichta | reverse complement strand
CAAAAAAAAAAAAAGAAAAAAAAAACAAAAACAAAAACATATATATATATATATATGCACAAGTTTTTTAAAAAAGAGGAACATTGATGAACAAGATAAACACGAGGAAGGAACTCAAATGCATCCCATCAGGAAAGGTGGGGGGCCTGGGAGGACAGGAACCTTGGGGAGAGGGCAGCACAGGCCACTCCCAGCCTCTCTCTGACATTTGTATATTGAGGCGTGGGCCCAGGCTAGAGGCCCCCAAAGGCAAAGCTGAGCAGGGGAAGGTGGTTGAGGAGGGGCTCCCTCACAGGCTGTGCCTTGGCCCTCAGTGGCTCAGGCTGCCTGGGATGTCCCTGGGGGTGCAGGCAGAGTGCACTCGTGATGGAAGTGTCTTCCCTGTTTACCCAGATCCAGTCCAGGCTGGGAATCTGTGACTCAGACTCCAGACACCAAGCTGAGAAACCTCTCTGTGTCCATGCAACTTGTTACCTGGGAGTGGACTTGCCCATCGGAGGGTCTCTGGTAAGCACTGCTGTGGAGTTAGAGAGACAAGGTCTCAGGCACAAAAACTCAGAAAATGGCTCAACAGTCCTCAGCCACATCCACTCAAGAGCAAGCAAAGCCCCATCTAAGTGACTGAGCTACAGACACCTGGGCAATGGGAAACAGCTCATCAATTACTGATCTCTTCATTCCCCTCCAGAAAGCTGGCAATTCTGTACCTAGATTTGACATCCAGGGGCCCTTTCCAAATCACACACAAAGACTTGTGACCTAGCATGTCTATCAGATCAGGCTAGCCTGACCCACTTCTACAAGTGAGCCGAGTTGGGTGTGATGGTTCACGTGTGTAATCCCAGAACTTTGGGAGACCGAGGTGGGAGGATCACTTGAGCCCAGGAGTTTGAGACCAGCCTGGTCAACACTGTGAGACCTGGTCTCTACAAATAATCAAAAGATTCACTGGGCATGGTAGTGCACGCCTGTAGTCTAAGCTATTCAGGAAGCTGAGGTGGAAGTATTGCCTGAGTCCAGGAGGTCGAGGCTGTGGTGAGGAGTGATCTTGCCACTGCACACCAGTCTGGGTGACAGAGCGAGAGCCCAACTCAAAAAAACACACAAAAAAAGTGAGTCCAGTATGTGAACATTAGGGAGGTGGCCATTTTCAAGCTAACAATCCTGGTGCCTTGAAGGTGGGCAGTGATGGCCATCCCCACCACTGCCTCACTTAACTTGATAAACACCCAACCAAGGGAAGGAATGGTTTCCCATTGTATACTGAGGACCTATGAGAGCAGAAGGGACTGGTCCAAAGTCACCCAGCAGGGGAGTGATGTAGCCCCCATCAAACCCAATCTGCACAATTCTACCCACAGACTCCACCTGCCCCCATATCCCAGCATTGTGGTTTCAAATAAAGAAATTTCCCAAACAGACTTTTCCATCTCACACATGCCAAGCCCACCCCTCACCCCACACAGAGCATACTGCCTGCAGCAGAGCCATGTCAGTTGTTAGGGCGATGGATGTGTCAGTGCAGAGCCAAGATGGATGGGCCATCCGTAATGAGTTAGGGAGTCTGATCCCTCCTTGTGGGCTGGGGGCGGATGGCCCTAATGACCACTGGGCCAGGCATCCCTGAAGACAGGCAGCCCAACCACCACTATCCTCCATTTGTGGCCTCCAAAGTGATTGTGGCAGGGAAGCCCCCGCTGCCCCTATGAGACCCATTTTCCCCATTTCTGAGGCTCCCATGTCAGGTAGGGGCAGGCATCAGGAGCAGACCAGAGGCAGAATCAGTCATGGCATATCTCAAGGTGAGGAAAGGACAGAAGGTAGGCAGGGGCCTCAGGCTGTGTCTGAAGTCCCCTGGGCCCAGAAGCACCTCCTGTTGGGGCGAAGGTAGGAGATCCCTCCTCAATACCTCGTAAAGCTGGCTGCTTCCCTATGGAGCTTCTTGGGGTCTTATTTTTGCTTCTCTCCACCATGGGGAAGGTAGGACACAGAGCCTGATCAAAGGCCTCGAACAAAGGTCCCTGCCCCACCTCCAGGGCCCTTCAGATACCAGGGCCTCCCACAGATTCCCGAGAAGCTGCACTGATCGGACCCATCTCCACATGCGAAGTGCCTACAGTCACCATCTGTCTTCTCCTCCCCTTCCTTTCCACTCCTTCTCCCAGGGCCCCTTGGCTCCCCGCCCGGAGGAGCAGGGCAGACAAAGGCCTGGGAGGGAGGGGAGACTGTGATCCCTAGACCAGCTGTTGTGTGGATGGACATGCATACCTGCCTGGAAAACCCTCTCATTCACTGACTTCATCGATGTCCACTCTGTGCCATGCCCTGGGTTAGGCCCTGGGCACGGAGATGAGCAAGACATTGTGCTGCTGTCACACTGGGGGGATGGGGAGACAGGGTCATAAATACACAGGCTGAGCACTCTGAGCGTGGGATATGATGAGGTGGGGGTGGGAGCAGAGGCGAGGGTCTGGAGAATCAGGGACAGTCCTGGAGTTGGGGACATGTGAGCTGGGTTTGCATTGAGAGAAGCAGGCAAAGCAGTGCAGAGCAAGAAGTATGCAAGCCATGTGGTTTCCAGGAGGTGGTCTGGGGGAGAATCGAGGCAAAGTAGAATGAAGAGACCCAGACCATGAAGGCCTTGGAGGCCAGGGGAGGGAGGAGAACTTGATTCTGAAGCTGGGGGCCCTGCAGAAGGGCTTCAGGTAGGGGAGGCCACAGCCTAGTGGAGACTGACTTGGAGACTGGGAGACCCAGTGGGGCGTGTGGTGATATCCTCGAGAGTGGCAGCAGCTTAGGGGAGGTGTGTATCCTGTGAGGACAGGGAGGGCCCGTCCCCTGCAGTGTCCTTGGGGTTGTTCATGTATTGGATGAATGCCCTACAAGATCAGCCCTGCCAGGGCTCCAAGGGAGGGGCAGGGGCAGCTTGGGATAGTCAGTCCTCCATAGTAGACACCTGATACGAGGGTGTGCCCAGACAGGCCACCTGCCTTTGTTCCCTCCCACGAGACCACCAACCACCCCCGCGAATCCACTTCCATTCCTGGCCTGCCCTGTGTCTTAGGGACACCCACTCTTATAGGTTCCCTGTAGTGAAACCACCCAGCAAATGCAGGAACCAAGCTGAAATAATACAATAGTTCATTTCCAAACTTCATGGCAGAAAAAAATCCCAAACAGAGAGTTGGCAGATGCACGGTCCACCCCAGCTCTGACTGTGCTTCTAGGCAAATCTCTTTCCCTTGAAGGACCTCAGTTTTCCTGTCTGTGCAGTGAGAGAGGGTCTTCCAGCCTTGACTGTATTCCAATTCTCAAATGTGGAGCTTTACGCCTTCCCCAGCATCCTCAATACCCCATGGGCTTAGGAGAATAGGTGCTATCGTGTCCATGTGTAGATGTCAAAGCTGAGGCCAATGACCCACCCAAGGTCAGGAAGCTCACCGGCCACGAAGAACTGATGAGATCCCCAGGCTCCTGCTCCTGGTCCTGGGCTTTTCCTCAGAGCCAAAGCAGGTGCCTGGTTCACACTGGTGGGAAGGCGCTCAGTAATTGTCCAGTTTCCTTGTGTGTACTTGTTTCTAATTGGAGAGGAGGGTTCAGGGAGGAGCCATGACTTCCCTTGAGGTAATTCCCTACTTCCTGTGGACAACTGGCCCGAGTGGGGCCTCCTCTGTCCTGGGGGGAACCCTCCTTGAAGACCCGTTCACAAGCAGCCAAGCCTGTGGTCCAAACCCAAGGCGAAAACACGGCCTCTGATTTCCCTCCTGGGTGCTGTGGAAGAGAAGGCGGGCTATATCCAGGCCCAATACCACCTGGATGATGTGGATTCCTGGGTGGGCATGCTGGGCGGGATGAGGAGTTGGGGGGGGTGGGAGTTAAGCTTCAGGCGGCTGGCCTTGCCCGAGAGATGCTGGCAGGTGGAGGGGGTGGGGAGTGCTCAGTTGAGGTAACAATACAGCCCATGAATCATATTTACAAACACTCCAGCGAGCAGGAAAGGGGCACTAATTAAATATTCACAACCTGTGCGCCTCAGGGAACCATGAAGATGAGGACATGATCGCAGCTCAGCAGGAAGCTCAGTGCTGCCGGAATGCAGGGCAGCCATCCGTCTCACTCAGCGGCCCAGCAGGCCTTATTACGATGATTAATTTCCAAGTGATCAGCAGTAATGCAATCACCATCATAGGCCAGGACAACCCTCTTCATCACTCACAGCCCAGGCTGGGGCAGCCCCAGGAGGAAGGGGGGTGCTGAGCTTTTCACTAGGGGAGAGGGAGAGGCAAGTCCGTGTCCCCAGCTTTTGCATGAAAGCCTTCCTGAGCTGAAGTCATTTGGTCTGGGCCCGTGGCTTGGAGCCCTCAGGTGGGCCTCTCAGGGCTCAACCAGCTGCCGCATTGATCCACAGACGGAATGGATTCCCCCGGACATCTGGGCAGGCTCAGGCAGCTGTCTGCCCATCCGCCCCCGGAGGAGCCGCTCAGCTTCTGCAGAAGCCCGGGGGCTCCATACCACACGCCCTTCATCAGTCCATCTCGATTAAGGAGGTCCTCAGGGAGCCAGGAGGTGCTCCGGCCACTGCAGCATTGTCCTGAAGATGCCTGGCCTGCCGAGGAAAGGGAAGGAGTGGGCGTGGCTCCCATCTGAGAAGCCATTAATCCCGAAATGGTGATTGAGCACCCGTGACGGGCCGGCATTGTGCTGGGTCCCCGCACGTGCCGCAGGAGGGGCAGCGAAGGGTGATTGATCAGGGATGAACTCGTGTCTCTCTCTTTATGGACCTTCAAAGGCACCATTTGGTATCCTGAGCTGGACGATCGATGAGAGGCAGCTGACCCCCCCTGTGGTCACCTCCAGGCAGCAGGTGGATAGGCAGAGCCCACACGGGCGACACGCGGAGGGCCTCCCTATCATGTGCTCTGCGCCGTTAGCAAGAATCAGGGTATCCACCATCATGGGCCCTTCCCGGTGCAGGGCTGTTGGCCATCAATTTACCTTCTCCTTCTGCACTGAAAGGGAAACTGGAACAGTTGCCATGTTTTCTGATAAATTATAGTCACCCGTTCCCCAGCCTTGCAGCCCAGAGGATCCCAGTACTTGTATAAATCAGGCTAATGAAAGCTGAGGTTGTCATTTTCGAGAGAGGCATTCATTCAGTAAATCTTTAAGGAGTGTCCGCTAGGTGTCCAGGACTATGCTGAGCCCTGGGATGTAAAGACAAATAGGACCTAGTCTCAGCCTGCAAGAACGCACGATGCGGGGGTAGGCAGATGTACACACCAGACAGACCTCCACAAATGGGTGCCATGAGGTGACCTGGTGCAAGGGGTCTGGACTTCAGACCCAGCTGCACTACCTCCTGACTGTGTGGCCTCAGGCTGGTGCCTCAGCCTCTCTGAGATTTAGTTTCCATCTCTGAAAAGCAGCCATGAGGACACCCACCTCACTGGATGTTTGTAAGAACTAAATGACAATTCAGCCCAGTGCCTGGCATGTGGGTGGCTCAATGCATGGAAAGTACTCTCTTCCCCTGCTGCCACCTGCCTGTGAGGGCAGACTGCTAGGGCTGTGAGAGGGCAGTGCAGAAATGCTCACTCTGCCTGCCAAAGAGGGGGAAGGCTTCACAGAGGAGGTGATGTCGAGATGAGTCTTCAAGAACAGGGTTTAGGCCAGGTATGGTGGCTCATGCCTAGCATCCCAACACTTTGGGAGGCTGAGACAAGAGGATTGCTTGAGCCCAAGAGTTCAAGAGCAGCCTGGGCAACATAGCAAGACCCCATCTCTAAAAAACTCAAAAAATTAGGGTGTGGTGGGGCATGCCTGTAGTTCCAGCTACTCAGGAGGCTGAGGCAAGAAGATCGCTTGAGCCTGGGAGATCAAGACCACAGTGAAACTGTGATCGTACCACAGCACTCCAGCCTGGGTGACAGAGTGAGACCCCAACTCAAAAAAAAAGAATAAGGTTTAGCAGAAAGTGGGGGCCATGGGAGAGGGACAAGGATACTAGGAATGCCAGAAAGACTGAGAAAGAACTCATGAAGGATGGAGGGTGCTAAGAGGGAAAAGCTGTGGAGTGGGGAGCAACCATGGTGGGCTGGCAATGCAGAGCACGGAGGGAGAGCAGCAGGGTCACACTGTGGCTTCTTTCAATGTTTCAGGGCTGGGGCCGGGTCTGAGGAGACAGAGGGGCTGGATTCAGAGAGGCATCAGAGGATGCTGGGGATGGAGAGGACAGAGTGGTTGAGCCGCTGGAGGCCCAGCTCAGCCACACAGGGTCACACAGGCCTCGGGGTGAACCAGGCCAGGTGAACCAGGGCCACTCCGAGAGGTTCAGGGTATGCCCTCAAGAACACAAGCCTCCTTAAATATAGGCTCACAGGCAGAGATTCACAGACCTAGACAGAGACACTGGACAGAGACCTAGACAGAGATCTAGACAGAGACACTCACAGAGAGCTCATTCCAGGGCATGCGGGAGCAAACACGTAGAGACTGACATACACTGATATACACACAGACCACATGTGTGCAGGGTCAGATACGCAGAGAGACACACAGAAGAGAGAGGCCCATGATGGATGTTCCAGACTGACACATCGTGAAATACACCCTGAGTGGATGTGTCACAGCACACACCCACAGCTTGCAGACACATACAAGCAAACACAGAGGACGTGTTCACAAAACATATATACCCAGATAGTCAGATTACACGGGAAAGAGGGGAACCACCTCGTCCCAGTTTTCCATTTTACCACTGAACAGTCCCATGTCCTGGGAACACCCCTTGATCTCAGGCAAACTGGGTCACCCTAACCAAGAGATAGAAAGCCACACAGAGAGCACAAACACACAGACCGCTGCACACACAAAGATGTAGACACACTGGTGAGACACACTGAGTCACACATATACAGAGCAGATATATAGACACAAGGTAGGCAGGCACACCCGCTGTGTTCCCCCCTAGAGAGCAAGCTCACACAAACACACACCCAGACACAGACACACAAAGGCTGACACACACATCGATAGTGCAAAAGAACTCCCAAACTCAAACCACTGAAACAACAAAGGGAAAGCAACTTGTAGAAAGCACAACAGCAGCATATGGAATTGGTGGGCTGATGAGATGTGTTCCCTGCTTAGATGTGAAAAATACTCAAGGAAGTGGAGGAGGAGGAGTGGACCTCGGCTGGGCACAGAGCACGCTAGCAAGGGCCCACAACTGGGGTGTCCTCCCAGCAAGAACACCTTCTCCAGCCCAACTCTACTGGTTAATGTCACTGTTCACAGTCAAGTGCACAGGGTGGGGGGAGGGGTAATGTCTTGAACCTGACTCACTTCCCTGGAACTGACAACACCATCCATCCTCACAGGGCCACGGAGGGGGTTAAGTGAGCAGAAGTGAGGGATGCACCAGACATAACGTCAGGCACACTGGACATCGTGCTCTAGACTTCAGAGCTGTTTACGATGCAGGCCTAACAACCCTATTCCTAAAGTTCTGAAATTCCAAACATTCTAAAAACAAAATGTTTCTTCCCATTAGGAGATAAAACCAGACCAGAACTACCATGAGGCCACTTTTTAAATCCAATTTCATATATTCACATATTCCTCTGTATGATCAAACATGATGGCTCACGACTGTAATCTCAATGTGTTTTGGGAGACTAAGGCAGGAGGATCACTTGAGGCCAAGAGTTTGAGACCAGCCTGGGCAATATAGCAAGACCCTATCTCTTAAAAAAAAATTAGCGAGTGTGGTGGTGTGCACCTGTAGTCCTAGCTACTCAGGAGGCTGAGGTGAGAAGATCGCACTGAGTTCAGGAGTTCAAGGTTGCAGTGAGCCATGATCATGCCACTGCATTCCAGCCTGGGTGTTAGAGTAAGACCCCGTCTCTAAACACACACACACATACACACACACACACATTCCTCGGCAGTAATATGAAGGTATTTGATTATGGAATGTCATATGAGTTTTGTAAATCTGCAAACTTTAGAATTCTGAAACACATCTGGCTCTGAGGGATTCGAATAAGGAACTGTGGACTTGTGTGCATATGTACACATTCACCTGCAGGGAGACAGGATGTAGTGACACCTTTGTGCATGGACTGTATAAAACAGGTACCACCCTTGATAGTATACAAAGCAGGAACAGCTGTCCAACAAAGGCACTGACCTTCACAGTTTACTTTTACCTACATTATTTCATGTGATCCCCCTCAGAACCATAGGAGACCAAAGGGTATCAATATTTCCCCCAATTCACAGATGTGAACCAAGGCTCAGAGAGGATGAGTGTCTGGCTCAAGGTCACACAGCTAGTTAATGAGAAGACGGGCCCCAAACCTTGGACGCCAGAATTCCAGAACTGGTATTCTTTCCCTTACCCTCCCTCCCCGCCCAATCTCTCAACTACTTAGTGGAAAACACCGATGGAAGCACATGAAGGTAACTTCGACCTCAAGTCCAACACGAGCCCTGAGAGCTCCAGCGAACAATCACTGGCGAACGACCATAGCTCAGGGAGGGGAGAAATACATTTGGGAGCAGGGTCTTTCCTCTCTTTCCTCTGCTGGCCCCTTGCTGGTTTTCAAGAAGGAATAGTTTCCCTTCAGCCTTTATTAGAACCATCTGGGCCTCCAAGTTAGCTGGGCCTGTTTGCTGTTCCTGAAGTTCATCAGAATTGGGTCCATTGTGAATTACACAATAGGAACCCAAAGTCAGCCCAATGCTTTCAGCCTATGACCCTCTTCATGACGACACACGTGACAGTGGTTTCCAGAACCCAGGGGACAGACCATACTACAGACTTTAAGCAAAAAAGTACTCCCCAGGAGGACCCAAACATGTCCTCACAGGTCACAATTCTGCCAAGAATAGTCATGGGGTCTTGGGTAAGTCACTTAGCAGCCTTGGGCATCAGGCACAGTTTCCAATTCTCTCCCAGAATGTAAATGCCACAGCCTGAGGACTAGAACCTATCTCGATCACTGGAGTAGGGCTCTGATCATGCCTTTTGCTGCTTGGGGTCATCTGCATGCCCCTCCCCGACAGCCTGCGTCATTTATGAGGCTCAGGCTGGACTCAACCACTCCAGGTTTGCTGTTTGCTATAAAAGTCTTCTGATGGGACAGGGAATTGATATAAATACCCACAGGAGACTTGCAGGTCCCAAATGTGTATTACGCTCACCTGGGAAGCTTTTCAAACTCTGATGTCCAAGCCACACCCAAAATAATTACATCAGGGTCTCTGGGGAAGGCATCCAGGCATGAGTAGTCACTTGGAATTCTCAGATGATTCCAATGTGCAGTCAGGTGTAAGAACCAGTGCTCTCAGCCTGTAATCCCAGCACTTTGGGAGGCTGAGGTGAGAGGATTGTCCCCTGGGGTTCGAGACCAGCCTGGGCAACTTGCCTCCTGGGGCTCGAGACCAGCCTCTACAATAAATCAAAAAAATTAGCTATGCATGGTGGTACGCACCTGTGGTTCCAGCTACTTGGAAGCTGAGGCAGAAGGATCACCTGAGCCCAACAGGTCAAGGTTGCAGTGGCCACGAATGTGCCACTGAACTCCAGCCTGGGTGACAGAGTGATACCCCTACTCAAAAAAAAAAAAAAAAAAAAAATAGGCATGGTGGTGCACACCTGTTGTCCCAGCTACCTCGAAGGTGGGAGATCACCTGAGCCCAGCAGGTTGAGGCTGCACTGGCCTTGAGCATGCCACTGCACTCCAGCCGGGGTGACAGAGTGAGAACCTCAACTCAAAAACAAAACAAAACAAAAACAGCGCTTCTCAAACTTGAATATGATACAAATATATCACCCGGGGATCTTGTGAAACTGCAGATTCTGCTACAGGAAGTCAAAGCGGGGCCTGGGGTTCTCCATTTCTAACAAGCTCCCAGGCGATTCTCATGCTGTGGGTATACAGACCCCAGGCCCCAGGCAACCAGGAGGTCCCTTCCAGCTCAGTCCACCTACAGAGCTTATTCCCTTCCTTCCAAGGACTGACCATGGTCCTCCTGGGTACAAGTCTCACTAGCAGGATGGAGGGCTTGCTGCCAGTCCCCCAACTAGACCCTCTTGGGTTAGCCCATTTCTTCTGCACTGGGAGTGAGCCAGGTTATGCTGGGGGTATCCAGAGTCCCTGCCACACAGTGGGTCAGAGAGCAGGGTGAAACGCAGAGGCCCTAACTCCATGGCCGTGAGGGCCAGGCAAGGGCTGTAAATGGGGTAGGAACAAGGGGAGCATGGTGGGCAGTGGGGAGAAAGCCTAGAGGGTGCCCACAACCAGCATTCACTCCTGGCTTGCCAAGGATTGTGTATTGGTGTGTAACAAATCACCACAACCTGGGTGGCTTAAACAACTGAAATAGCTGGGAGCGGTGGCTCACACCTGTAATCCCAACACTTAGGGAGGCCAAAGCAAGAGGATCACTTGAGGTCAGGAGTTCAAGACCAGCCTAGGCAACATAGCGAGACATCGTCTCTACAAAAGATCAAAAAATTAGTGGGGCATAGTGGTGTGTGCCTGTAGACCTAGTTACTCGGGAGGCTGAGGCAGAAGGATCACCTGAGTCCAGGAGGTCAAGGCTGTGGTGAGCCTTGAGTGTGACGCTGCACACCAGCCTGGGTGACAGAGTGAGACCCCTGGCTCAAAAAATAAAAACTCCGAAACAAACAAAAACAGAAAATTATTGTCCTGCAGTTCTGGAGCCCAGAAGTTTAAAATCAAGGTGTCGGTGGGGCTGACTCCTTCTGAGGGCTGTGAAGGAAGAGTTTGGCCCAGGACTCTCTCCCTGTCTTGCAGATGGCCACTTTTCCCTGGGTCTTCTCACATCATCTTCCTTTTGAGTTTCTCCGCGTTCACGTTTTCCCTCATATAAGAACACCACTCATATTGGGTTAGGACTCACCCCAATGATCTTGCTTAAACTTAATGCCCTTTGTAAAGACCCTATCTCTGAATAAAGTCACATTCTGGGGTACTGGGGTTAGGACTCTGACACGTAAATTTGGGGGACACAATTCAACCCATGACAGGATGGCATACAGGTCAGTGCCCAGTTCACAGATCTGAGTTTTCAAGAGGAGCCAGGAATCCACATTGACATAAAATCTGATTTTTATTTTATTTTCTTTCTTTATTTTTTGTAGAGGTGGGGTCTTGCTATGTCGTTCAGGCTTCTCTTGAATTCCTGGCCTCAATGACCCTCCTGCCTCAGCCTCCCAAAGTGCTGGGATTACAGGCATGAGCCATTGTGCCCAGCCAATATCTGATTTTTCAATGTTGGGGACATAAACCCTTTTACAGAAACACTGCGTGGACCTTGTGCAATATGTATGCCTGCACCCAGCGTCTGTACCTGGGCCTCTCACCTTCCCCACCCTGTGGCAGTGACACCTTTTGACAGGATGCAGCACCCTCCAGAGGGTGTGGCAGCCTCCCCAGGTCCCTCCCTGCTGCCCCTACAGGTCAGCTCCCATCTTGCCCCGCCACCACTGCACCCCAAGACCCAGATTCCCGCCATCATTTGTCTCCCTGACTTTCCAGCTACCAGCTCTGTTCTCTTGCTGTTCCCTCTATCTGAAATGTTCACCGGGCAAACCGTAAGTCTTTAAGATTTGGCTCCAGGGTCACTCCTTCTCTGAAGTCTTCCTGGATTGCCCTGGCACAGTTATCCCTTCTCTCCTATCCCTAAACCTCTCAGCTCCCTCCTCCTGCTATGGGGTGATGATCAGGGCCTGCTTAAGGCTCTGCCTTCCCCCTTCCCCCTATTCTGTGGCATCTTGGAAGTTGGAACCAGCCTCATTTATCGGCTCTTACGAGGCTCAGACACTGCATTGAGACAATCCTGAACTGAAATCCTGTCTCTATTGTTCCTCTGTGACTTTGGGCAGGTCAATTCACCTCTGACCCTCGATTTCTAAATCTATAAAATAGATATAATAACAAAACCCCTAGAGTTATTTGGCAGTTACAGGGCCTGGAACATAGTAGGTGCTCAATGAATGCTTGATGAATAAGTGAAACTCACTCAAAGGAGAACGCAGAGCTCTCATGTGGGCGGGTGAGCAGACTAGGAGTGAGTTGAACATAGATTCTAGTGGCTGGCAGCTGCATGGCCTTTGTTTTCACATGTATTAACCTGTTTCACCTTTTGAGCAGGTATGGTTGGTGTTTTTGTTTTCATTTACATGGGGGGAGACCGAGGTTCATAGTGGTTGTGACTGGCTCCACTCGGTGGCAATTCAGGTCGACAGACAAATGGGTCTTCCATAGCCCTCTCTCCTGACCCTGGTTTTAAGCAGAATCACCCTCATTAGCATTCAGGTGGTCAGATATCCCAGACCCCAGAGACCTCCCATAGGCCCAAGATCTCTGGAACTGGCAGGTAGGGGATGTGGGATCCCCCGTTCCCCTGTGTGACCAGGGTCCAGGCTCCCCCCAACCCCTGCTAGGCCTCCAGGGCCCCCATCTGTACAATAAACATGCAGAGTGGGGTGGTCAGAGCCTAAGTCTTACCAGCTGAGCGACCTAGGATATGGTACTTCATCTCTGTGCCTCAGTTTCCTCATCTACAAATGAGTATCCACCTCATGGGACCATGGTAAGGAATTAGTGAATGAACGCTCATGAAGTGCTTGCTACAGGGTCTGGCAGACAGTGAAAACTCAGTCGATGTTAGCTGCTTGTTATTCTACCAAGGAACTCCACGATCCCCAGTCCTGATCCTGTCTGCCCTCTGACTCCCAGTCCAGTGCTCCTTCCACTCCATTAGCCTAGAAGAAACCCACCAAGCAGGGCAAGTGTAGCCTGGATGCCATTCTTTCCCAGGAATCCGGCTTTTCTTTGTCCTATTTTGCTGACTCCCAGACTGTCCCCAGTGCGATAACCCCACCCCTCCATCATAGTGAGCTGCCCTGAAGACCCCCACCGGGACCCTCTTCTGACCCCCATTCTTCTAGCATGAATTCAGCCTGCGTAAGGGCGTGGGGCCGGCCAGCAGGCCCCTGGGGTCTGAGGCTCTGGCGTGCCTCCTGGCAGAAGTAGCAAACTCAGCAGAAATGGGCCCGACAGGGACACAGGTCGGTGTGGGGAGCTGGCCACATGGGGTCTGCAGAGGCGGGAGCCCTGCTCCAGGCGGCAAGCCAGAGAACAAAGGGTCTTGCAGAGAGGGCCCAGGCCTGAGCTCCTGCCCCTGAGAAACCCACTTCAGGAGAGAAAACACCAGAAACTGGCCACACGCCAATGGGCAACTGCAGTCAGCTGAGGAGACCCTTTTTTGGCAGCGGGGGAGGAGTGGCCCATATGGGGATACCTAGGTCCTAAGGAGAGGTCACTTGACTCGAAGGGGAGTCCCTTCTACTGAGAGCTCTTTGCAGACTGTCACCCCACTGAAGCTCAGAGGCCTCAGAGCCCTGCAAGGCATCCCTTCTTTGCCTCTGCTGTTTCCTCCACCATGAATGCCCTTTCCCCTTTGTCTGCCTGTTAAATTCCTGTTCATCATTCAGAGCCCTGCTTAAGCCTAAATGTCAAAGTCTTTTTTTTTTTTTTTTTTTGAAACAAGGTCTCACTCTGTTGCCTAGGCTGGAGGGCAATAGCCTGACCAGCTCATCACAGCCTTGAAATCCTGGGCTCAGGCAATTCTTCCGCCTCAGCCTCCCAAGTAGCTGGGGTTATAGGCATGCACCATCACACCTGGCTAGTTTTATGGATTTTTTTTTTTTTTTTGGTAGAGTTGAGGTCTCACTATGTTTTTGGTAGGCTGGCCTCAACCGCCTGGGCTCAAGCAATCCTCCCACTTCGGTCTCCTAGAGTGCTGGGATTACAGGCATGAGCCACCGTGCCCAGGCTAATGTTATATTCTTTGGAGAGTTCAGACTTACTAGAAGTTAGATTTCCTCTCCTGAGCTCCCAAAGCACCTCCCCCTGCCCCTTCATAGCAATTGCCACATTGTCCCAAACTTTACCTTGGTATATCTCTCTTCTCTAGCAGCCTGTGAGTCACCATTCTCAGGTCACTTCCCTTCACCTCCATGCCCCAGGCCTGGCACACAGCATTCCCTTCAAACACGGTGAGTGAGTGAGCAAATCTACTCGTGGATCTTATATTCCAAGAGTCTTTCTGCTCTAGAGATTCAAAGTTCAGCTTCTCCAACTAAAACAGTAAGGAGACCCTGAGCATGCAACCTATACCCAGGACCCCCTGGAATGTGCTAGAATTCCGCAGACATAGACTTAACTGACAGCCGTGTAGTTGGGTTCAGCCAAGAAGTTACACTTGCCTACCTGCCAGTGCCAGTGGACTCTCCTTGGGCTGAGTAGTGAGGGCTCAAGGTCAGAGCCCTGCCCTTAGCTGTCCAGGCAGGCACCCCCCAAGCTTCCAGACCATGCATCACCAGAATTGTATTTGGTGCCCCAAGCCCTTGTCACCAGGATTCTCACTGTCCCATCAGTTCTCTACTCTGATGCCTGGCATGCCTTCTTCAATTCAAATGCCACAGGGGTTTCCTCACCACATACCTTCTTCCCATGCGAGGCACTCTCTCTAGCCTGAGTCCCCCATACTGTGGCAAACCAACTCCCTCATCCTTGAGACCTTCTAGAATGCTCCCTCCTGTCGCCGCACTGAAGTTCACGCTCCAGACAGTTCATTCTGTTTGAACCCATGAACTTCCGAGCCATTATATTCAAGATGGAACCCAGCATCCTCCTTATGACATTGTCTGCCACAGTCTAGGTAAGTGATCTCACCTCCCAGGCCAACTCCAAGCTAGAGGCTCTGTACTTATGTCTCCTTATCCTTCACCTCCAACCTCCAATCAGTCATACTTCTCCTATTAATTTTACTTTCTAACTATTTCTCAGATCTGATCCCTTCTCAGACTTAAGCCTTCTTTCTCTCTTGCCTGGACTACTGCAGTGGCACACAGCATTCCCTTCAAATATGCCTCACTGGTTTCCACATGTCAGCTCTCAGTCTCCTCCATCCTCCATACAGGCCACCAGAGATATCTGATTAAAATGCAATCTTGGTAGGGCATGGTGGCTTATGCCTGTAATCCCATCACTTTGGGAGTCTGAGGTAGGAGAATGGCTTAGCCTAGGAGTTCGAGACCAGTCTTGTCTATACAAAAAAAAAAATTTTTAGCCGGGCATGGTAGTGTATGTCTGTAGTCTCAGCTACTTGAGAGGCTGAGGCAGGAGGTTGATTTGAGCCCAGGAGTTTGAGGCTGCAGTAGGCTGTGATCATGCCACTGCACTCCAGTCTGGGCGACAGAGTGAGACCCCAACTCAAAAAGTCAATTAATTAATTAAAATGCAACCTGTCCAAGTCACTCCTCCTTAAAAACCTTCTATGGTTCCTGCTGTCTTTCAGTGGAGCTGACAAAAGTGGGTTCTATGAAACACCAGTCCTCCAGAATCCTTGGCAGGTATAAGTTTAGGAATGTATACCACGTGTTCCTCTTCAAGTTTCATCACGTGCACCAGCATCTTAAAGATGGCTTTATCAATATCCTCAGCTGCATTGTCTTGCTCTCTGACCATGCCCACCTACCGGCCCAGCACGCCAGTCCTTCAGTCTCCCAGGACGTTCAGGCCTTCAAGCGCCTCCATTTTCTTCCTGTCTACTAAGTCCGGTCCTGGCTCCACGTCCCTCCCCTTTCTGCCCAGACCCCCTGGGCCTTTGTCTCAACCCTTTCTCTCACCACTCCCAGTTGCTCTGCCCTTCTCTGTCTCTTCATCAGTTCACACACACACTATTTCGACCCCTTTAGGTAGGTGTCCCAGAGCTGCCAGAGGGAGGCACATTCCACTAGAACCAGCCCCATCCTGCCCTCCCACCTCCCTGAAGCCCAGCCTGGTGCCCAGCACCATTTCTGTGTCTCCTGAGTCACTTCTCCTGTTTCCAGAAGGGGCTCTCCCAAGGTTTCATCAAGAGCTCCGCCTTGCAACCCTCATTCTTTGCAGAAGACCCATTTCACAGGAACAGGAGAGGACACAGACAGGAACTGCCCCAACTTCTGGCTTCCTCACCTGGAAGGCAGACAGACCCCTCCAACTGTGCTCTGGGTCCTCTCCTCTCCCACCTGTGTTCAGCCTATCAAGATGTTCAAATGCTTCCATCCGAAATGCACACAAAAGTTCGAATGGTCTTTTGCGCTCCTCTTATAACTTCCAACTGATCTGTCTCCTCCCCTACATGGTCATGCTTTGCGAAAGAGTCATGTACATTTCCTGATTCCAATTTTATTCTTTTCTTTCCAAACTCAACCCACTGCAGCCTGCCTTCAGGCTCCACCACCTCCTGAAACTCCTCCAGCCACTGCCGCCAAGACCATCTTGCTGCCCGTCCAAGGGACACTTGCTGTCCCTCTGAAGCACTGTTGCTGTAGGTTCACACCTCCTGTGTCCCTTGTCTGGGAAGATGTCATCTTCTGGTTCTCCGATTCCTTCCCTCCTGCCTCCTTTGGATGTCACCTGTTCCGTCTGCCCCCCAGACATTGAGACTCTCCAAGCTCTACCCTTGGCCTTCTGTACCTCTCTTTCTGTGGCCTGTCCCTGCATATCTCACCCATACTCATATCTTCAACTGTTCTATGGACACAGACAGTCTCCTGTCTCCAACTCAGACTTCCTTCCTGATCTCCGGGACCACACGTCCCACTGCCCACTGGAGCCTGGACACCCCAAACAACTCGAACCCAACACCTCGCAAACAGTCTCCCATCCATGTGCTCCCTAGAGTAGCCAATGAGACCACTGGGTATGCCACGCAGACATCCGAGAGTCACTCTAGTCTCTTGCTCCCTCCTCCCCAACCCACCAGACATGTTGTATTGTAGGGTCAGCCTGGCTGTACAGGGAGAATCGCCTGGAAAACACAGTTTTCTGGGTCCTCTCTATGATTTATAGAATCCAAATCTCCAGGGCTGGGACCTAGGAATCAGAATTCCTGGAAAACTCCTCAGGCTGCTGTGATGGCAGGCACCAATCACAGACTGGCCTTAGGGAACCGTTGCTCTCTGGCCCATCCCGGGCTCCTGTCCACTGCTGACATTCCTGCCGGCTGCCTACTTCAGGGAAGCGGCCTCCTCCCTGGGCCCTGGACATGTGCATGTCCCCTCTGACCCTTTCCCCACACTGCGGCAGTGGCAACTTTCCTAAATGTGTGATAGGGCCATGGCTCACCTCTGCTGACATCCCTTCTGTGTGTCCACCGGGAACACCGCATTCGTAGCCCTTGATCCCTTAGGGGAGTGACTTTGATTCATCTCTTAGGGCTCACCTCCTACCTTGCCTCCTTCAGGCTATAAAATCCAGCCAGGCCAAGAGACACGTGGCCCCCAGATACATATCTCTGTTTTACAACTCCTCAGCTTCTCTGAATCCACTTTTATTCCCCCTTGCTCTGTTGTCCAGTCTGAGTGCAGTGGGGCTATCATAGCTCACTGCATCCTTGGATTTCTAGGCTCAAGCAACCCTCCTGCCTCAGCCTCCCAAGTAGCTGAGACTACAGACATGTGCCACCATGTCTGGCTAATTTTTAAAAACTTTTGGTAGAGATGGGGGTTTGCTATATTGTCCAGGCTGTTCTCAAACTCCTAGCCTCAAGTGTGGAGCCACTCTTAAGGCTCAGCCCAGGCTAGGCTACATACCTGCCGTTCAGGCACTATTAGCCCAGATGGAGATCACAGCGTTCCTAGGTACCCCCTATATAAACAGTGAATCTTTGAGACAGCATCTGGATCTTGACTGGTCACCATCTCTAGAACTGCATGCAGTTCCTTACTCACAGACATGGCTGGCAAGGGCTGGTGAATGGAAAGGTACAAGGAGAGAAGGAGAAAAGGCAGGGAGGTTCAGAGGATTCTGCCCATCTGTTCGGAGGCCCAAGTCTCTACCCAACAGAGGTCCTTGCTTTGATCCTGAGCTAGGTCCACAGACATCTGATGGTGGTGGTGTTTTTGCTGCCCTCTTGGCTCCAGGGTTCCCCTGGGGATCCCCAGGCTGGTGATTGTAGCCTTTCCACCCCCTTCCACGTGTCTCCTGGTGAGATATGGGGCTTCCTGGCTTCTCCTCTGCCCTTGCTTTGCGCCTGGACAACAGCATCCTGTCCTCCTGCCATGGCAGCCCTGACCTGGGGGTTGGGCCCCTTCGCCTGGGCCCTCATGTCCCATCCTCTCTATGACTCCCTCCTCCTCCTTCCTTTTTTCCTGCCTTCCATCTTCGTCCATGCAGTGCCTTGCTGTGGGTCCCGCTGGGCACCTCTGGCCTTGTCCACAGCCCTTTGACCATCTTCACGGGCTTGCCCTGGGCTAGAAACTGCAGTGCTGCTTCCAGGCTCGCTGGCCCTCCCCAGGCCTGCCCTTAGGATGGCTGAAGCCTGGCTGGGGAGGAGTGTTGGATGGGGGCAGAGGCCTGCATTAGCTGGATGGCACCCCTATCTTGCCCCCTTGCTGTAGACGCAACAGACCCTCAGTAAAGTGGGTGTTACTCCACAGCAGCTCCAGCCTCTGCCTCCCACACCTGGGACCAGCGCCTTAATCTGCAGATCTGAGTGAAATGAAAACGAAAACGCAGGACCCCTTGTTCAAAGAGTATTAAGACGTTCAAGCTGGTGACAGCAGGGCATTCCTGCTTCTCCATTTTCCATCCCAACTACCAGGCCCTTCTGAGTGCATGGCCCTGTGTGACTGCAAGGCACATCCGGCCTTGCCCATGCTCCTTTTCAGCTGGTGGTGGCCTCTCTCCCCTCCCCCATCCTCAGTTGCTTTCTTAGACAGCTCCTGGGGCCTCCAGCAGGTTTCCAGTCCCAGCCACTTCGAGTCCAGCCCCCTGCTCAGTAGGCACTCAGTACAGACTCCCCCAGGCCCTCAGGGAATCTTCACCCCCACACCTACACTTACATCCTCCTCAAAGCAAGGCATCATTATTGAGTCCTACCTTACTGAGCCTTAGAAAGGGAGGACAAGTTGATAAACAATCACTGCCCTCTAGGAGTTCAGTTCGTAGCAAAGTTAACACTAGATTAAGGCCAGGTGCAGTGGCTAACACCTGTAATCCCAGCACTTTGGGAAGTAGAGGCAGGAGGATCGCTTGAGCCAGGAATTTGAGATCAGCCTGGGCAAAATAGTGAGTCCTCGTCTCTTAAAACAAAACAAAACAAAACAAAAAGTCATGTGTGATAGTGTGTACCTGTAGTCCCAGCTACTTGGGAGGCTGAGGCAGGAAGATTCCCTAAGCCAGGAGGTTGAGACTGCAGTGAACTGTGATCATGCCACTGCATGATCACAGTCTGTGGGAACAAGTAAGATTGACTCAAAAAAAAAAAAAAAAAAAAAAGGCTTGAACAAGAGCAAGACCAAACAATGAAGGATTCTGCAAATTCAGAGAAAAATAATGACATTTGATTAGGAAACTGAATTTCACAAAAGAGACAGCATAAAGATAGGTTTTGGTGAATGGGCAAGATTTTATGAACGTGACGAAGAAAAGAGCATTGAAGAAAGAGCACACAGCATGGGCAAAGGCTGAGATACAGGATGATGCATGGCAGGTTTTAGAATGTTGAGTTGAGCCGAGGTGCCCAGATGGCGAAATAGTGGAAAAGGCTGCAAGGAAAACGTGGGGTCTGCAGTGAAGAGATGTAAGAAGTGAAGTGTTGAAGTGTGGTGCTGGATGGCACCCCTATCTTGCCCCCCATGCTGTAGACACAACAGCTCCGCGGGGAGCTCTCCTCATGGGGACACTTGAGGGGACTTTAGGTATAATGAGTATTTAGGAGCAAAGTCTCACTACTCTGCAAAATAGGCCGCACCTACTCCAGGTTCTGGAGTTCGTTCAGTCCACCCCTCCCACCCCGCAGCCGGTCCAGAGTCGCCGACAAAGGGGCAGTGGCCTGGGCTCCCTCCTGCCTTCCAGACGTGGATAACCCATAATCTCGCGCGAGCCTAGATTTCACGTCGCCGTGCCCAGGCTGGTGTGGATGGAGACTGGGGCTTTCCCGCCGCTGGCTCCCAATCGTCCAGTGGGGGTGTGTGTGTGGTAGGGGGACCGAAGGGGGGTGACGCGAAATAGGATCTCGGATGGTAGGGGAGGGGACACCCAGAAGGCCGACGGGGGGAGGGGGAGGGAGAGGGAGGGTGAGTGGCTCCCGATGGTCCCACTACCCACTTGATGTTATGGATATTTTCAGACATATACAAAAGTAGAGAGGAGGGTATAATGAGTCCTCAACCACCTCCTCCCCGCCCCCCCCACCGCTTCAACAGTTATGCCCTCCTGGTCAATCTTGTTTCATCTAACCCTCTCCCACCACCCGTTTTAAAGCAGGATGTGGGCGGTCTGAAGGTGGCGGAGGCGCCCCGAGTTGGAAGGCGGGTGCCAGGCCCTCTGGAGGCTGGAACGCCGAGGGGTGTGGGGTGGGGGCACAGTTGGGCGGAGAGTTGAGCTCACACTGGGTAGGGGCCGCGGAGGGCGGGGCCGAGGGCGGGGCCCGGAGCCCGGCGGGTGGGGGCGCTCTCCGGGTGACTCCAGGCGCGCCGCGCAGGGCGCAGAGCTCCAGTCTCCGCCTTGCAGGCTCAGAGGGTGCCCGCTGCGCCGCCGCTGTCCGCGCCTGCCGCCGCCACCTCCGCCACCTCCGCCACCATGCCCAACTTCGCTGGTACCTGGAAGATGCGCAGCAGCGAGAATTTCGACGAGCTGCTTAAGGCGCTGGGTAAGCTGGTGAGGAGGGCGCGCCCTGACAGGGAGAAGGGTCCCCGGGGTGCCCGGTTTCCGGAGGGGGTGGACGCTGGGGAGCCCCAGGCAGGAGGGAGTCCCCATGGCGATAGATCATCCCGTCCCGGAGCAGTGAGTAGAGCCCGGGACCCACGCGTTCAGCGAACGTCGGCTGGATGTTTGGCGCCTTCCCCGACGGCTCGGTCTGTATCTCGTGCCAGATCATAGCGAGGAGAGATTCCTGGAGTGCAAGGAGGGTCAGGGACTTTAAATTTGGGGACTCAATTTCAGACCACGAATTCACTGTGCAGCCCGGGGAAAGCCACTTACCGTCTCTGAGCCTCAGTTTCTCATCTCGAAAAGGAGGGCGAGGCCAGGGAGACGAGTGGATCAATTTTAAGGCCCCTGTCTGAAGTCAGAGGGCACGGGACGTGCCCGACCGGTCCCGACCGGCGGCGAGTTCCTGTGACCCGAGCCTGTGATACGCCCTGCGCAGGTGTGAACGCCATGCTGAGAAAAGTGGCTGTGGCGGCTGCGTCCAAGCCTCACGTGGAGATCCGCCAGGACGGGGATCAGTTCTACATCAAGACGTCCACCACTGTGCGCACCACGGAGATCAACTTCAAGGTTGGAGAAGGCTTCGAGGAGGAGACAGTGGACGGACGCAAGTGCAGGGTGAGGCCCCCAGAGCCCGTGCAGCGTCCCCGGGGCCCTGCTCCGTGCCCGTGGCCCACCGCAGCCGGAGCAACCCATGTCTCTCTTTGCAGCCTGGGGCGCGCCTTGCTTGCAGGGTGTGTGCACGGGCTGTTTGCAGAGACGGTTTGTGCAACCTGCTTGCCCTGGGCTCGGGAGAAAGTACTACCCTCATTCCATCTCAAACCCGTCCCTAAGCCGCCTCGCAGGGTGCTAACAGCAGCGCTTAAATTAAGCGCGGGCTCCGGTTGCGGCGCGTTCCCGGCTGTGGCTTTTGCAGCGGTCTGCGGCGCCTACCGCGGGCGGCGTGGGAGGAGAAGGCTGCAGGGGCCACCGGGTTCTTGGGCCGCGCGGTCGTCACGTTTCCTGTCCCAGGTGGAGCAGTAGCTCCTGCGACCCCTCCCCCCCATCCCCTGGGTCTGTGGACCGCCTGGGAACTCTCTGGATCCAGTTCAGCACTCCCGATGGCCCGGGCATCTCTCTTCGCCGCCCTCAGCCTGGTTCCTTAAAGGAACGGCGAAATCTTTCCGAAAGCAACGCGGATTCTGGCTGGGAAATTAGACTAAGTGTCCTCTCTTAGTGCTCAAGGGGAAGAGTTTTTTTTTTTTTCCTCCATACTTCGGCCTCGGGAGTGAACGAGTGGACAGAAGCTAGGGGATGTACATTTCTTTTTTGCAAGGGCAAACATTGCGTTTGATTAACCAGATGGAAAAGTCATTGCTCTTCTATCACTTATTTAAAAAGTGACAGAATGTCTGCCTCCCTTTCCCTAATGTTTAAAAAAAGAAAAAAGTCATAACATTCCAGAGAGTGAGAAATTGTTTTTGTCACCTTTCCTGAGCGGTGCCAGGGCTGATCTCAGAGCAGGACTCTCTGGGCAATGGGCTTGGGGGAAGGAGGGAGAAACAGCTCTTCAGGAGCAGGTTGACCCAGGAGGCAGTCTTTGGCCCCCAGAATTGTCGGAGCTTGTTCATGCTTGGAGCTGGTGACATCTGAGGCCCAAGTCACCACATTGTTCCCCTAAACAAAAGGGCAGGACAGCCTAGAGTGAAGGGCTGGGGGTACAAGGGAGAGGGCTTGGCACTAGGCAGGGCTCAATTTGGGAACATCCAACTGTGGCTACTGCCAGGGAGGGACATTCTGAGTTAAAAGAAAAAAAAATCAAAGGTTCACACAACAGTCTGGAGAGTGGGGCTTTATTAACCCCCTCCCCCGCCCCACCTTGCCTAATGAATGTGTCCCATGTGTTAGTTAAAAAGTGATTATGTGCACATTCAACCCTGGCCTACTCCCCCACACCCCCATCCCAGCTGTTCCATGGTTTGCTTTGTGCAGACACTGGGGAGAATTGCAGGGAATCCCTCTTTTCGCCTCTCTGCTCCAACAGCACGAAGATCCTTCAGAGCTGTTTGTTTTTCTAGAGGGACCTAACCTGGAAAGCATTTTTAGCCTCAGAGCCAGAGACACCCAGGTTTATCAGAATAGGGATTACTACATCTGATGAGGAGAACAAACAGAAAGGACATTCTTAATCCCAAACCCATGCAGGGAATGCGTTTCTGATGTGTTGACAACAGATGTGGTTACAAACATGGTGTCTTAACTGTTTTAAAATGTTATGATTCTGATGTGACGGTTCTTGCCTTTAAAATCCTAATTGTTTGAAGTAGTTCATTTTTATATAAATGAATCATTGCATACTCTAAATTTTATTCCTAAACATGTTAACACTTGCCTGAAGCTTTACTGCTTTGAGGGGTGTGTGTGTGATACAAGGTGTATAAGTTTATAAAAACTGTGACCAATGCTCTGAATTTGGGTTTATAGGCTCAGCCGAGAAGATTCTGTGACCTGCTGAGAGGGACCATGTGTTGCTTCTCTGCACAGCAATTATTTTCCGGTGCTCATTGTTGTCTCCGCTCCCGCTGCTGAGACTGTAATTAATGTCACTAATGGTTTTCCCGCCCGCAGAGTTTAGCCACTTGGGAGAATGAGAACAAGATCCACTGCACGCAAACTCTTCTAGAAGGGGACGGCCCCAAAACCTACTGGACCCGTGAGCTGGCCAATGACGAACTTATCCTGGTGAGGGCCCTTTGACCCTGAAATGGTCCTGGAGTTCCCCAGATGATGCCCAATGTGGGCCCACAGACATGTAGTCCTCACTTGCCATTCAGAGAACAACACCATGTGCCCTGGATTAAAATTAGAGCAGAAAACCAGAGATGACAGTTTAGGTCAGAGGAGATCATTGTTAAATGGTTGGCAGGAAAGTGGAGTGGCTCACAGGGCAGGCTAGGGGCTAGAGACAGACCTGAGTGCCTGCCACTGTCCACTTGGATACATCCCAGTGGCGGTGACATACTTTTAAGCTAGCCTCCCCCCGGCAAGCTCAAATGCCTGGGCTCTGTGAGGTCCCCAGGCTCACACAGCAGAAAGGACTTTTTTTTCCCCTTCTCATTCCCCATTTTTCTGGCCAGGAAAGGTTTCAGAAATTTTTATCACATCAAGCACTCAGAGACTTAGAGAACATTTTTACCCCAATTTACAAACTCCAGTAGCCTTTGGAAGCCAGGCAACCAATATTAGTTTGGGAAGTATCTGAGTGTGACACCAAGTAGAGGGAGAAACCCCTTCAGAATTGGAAAAGGTGGGCTCTTCCCTGGAAGGATTCAGATGGAAACTTTTTTAAGCACTCCCTCCCAGCCAAATAAAATGTACCTGATGTGGCCAAGTTAGAAATCCCTGTAGTTGAATCATACTCTTCCTCCCCTTTTGGGGGCAGAGGAGCAGGGAAGCCTGGGAGGACAGGACCACCCCATGTCACTCTCACTTTGTGTTTCAGAACTAACCAACCTTTCTTGGCAACCACCTTTCCCCCCCAGGCTAGCAAAGGGAAAAGCTGTTTTGGGTAATTCCAGGAAATTCCATTCTTTGTTCTCCATTAGACATTTTGATAACATCTACCCCATCTTAGCCCTGTTTCCCTGAAATGTTGGGACCAGAAGACAGCGATGAGTGCAAGGAAAGGACTTGCAGTGTGACCTGGGCATGGCCCTTCCCTTCCCAAGCTCCATCCCCTTCTATAAAATAAGAGTTTGAGCTGAAGTCTGATCCCTAAAGTCCCTCTCAGCCCTGAAATTACATGTTTATTCTACAAGAAGACCCTAAATTGAGCTGTCTGTTACTTGAACTAAGGCTGCTTGATCCTCGCTGTTTCTCTCTCCTCCATCCTCCTCTGTCTTTTCCTAGGATGATTTAACATGCTTTCTCCTTTCACGGAGAAAAGATGAGCTTAATTTGCAACCTGGTTAATGTTGTTTCCAGGGAAGTAATACTTGCTGGGGTTAGGGGAGCAATTTGAGGCTGTGACATGGAAATCTGGGAGAAAAGGCACATATGGTTTCCTGCTACCAGAGGCAGCAAAGAAGATGATTTTAGAGTTCCTGAGTGTAGCTGAGGGTTATGCAGAATGGCTGTGCTCTGAGAAGGTGTGATTTTATGAACCTCTGTAGCATAAGAGCAGCCAATCCTACTAGATGGACGCTACCACCTCCAACCCCCCCCACCTTCCCCCCATATCCTTCCCGGGTTGGCTCAGCAAACATATATACAAGCCTCAGAGGGTGCATTAATCCTTGGCATTTGGGATCTGAAATGTAGACTTTTGTTTCAAGGGTTATTATTGTTAATAAATCTAAAACGGAGGGCGATGCAGTCTCCATATAACAAGAGGCAAATGATCCTTGTTAAGTTGGAATAAGCTCTCCCAGCGCCAACAGTAAATTGCCCCCAGGCTGGAAGTTGCCTGCCTTTGAAAACTGAGTATACTCCCTCAAACCACTCAGGAATATTCTACAGAGAGTTTGTTTCAGGAACCTCTAAGCATAGTTTGTAGGCTGAGAAGGTCACTTCAAAAGTGACTGGAAATGTGGAGATTTCTTTTCATGTCATGAAGCCATTTGTTAGTCCGAGAGTGCTGTCAGATGGCTAGAATAGTTACTGCAGGGTAGAGTCAAATCCCCAAATGCTGGTATTCCATTTGACAGTCTATGGCTGTAGAACTCAAAGAGTTCCAGAAAACTAACATGGCTCCGAGGGTTCCAGATATCTGAGAGGTCGATTTATGGTGGGAAAGCCACACCACATACCCCCAGCACACAGGATAACTTGCATTTCTCATTCATAGGGAAAGAGGGTAGAGCAACGAATGTGTAGGTATAACTGTGCCAACCTGGTCCAGAGGTCACTAGTATGAAAAGAAGCTAGTGGCCAAGTGCGGTGACTAATACCTGTAATCCCAGTACTTTGGGAAACCGAGGCAGGAGGATTGCTTGAAGTCAGGAGTCCAAGATCAGCCTGGGAAACATATGAGACCCTGTTTCTATGAAAATTTTTTAAAAATTAGTCAGATGTGGTGGCACGTGCCTTTATTCCCAGCTACTTAAGAGGTTGAAGTGGGATGATGATCACTTGGGCCCCGATGGTCGAGGCTGTGGTAAACTCTGATTGTGCCACTGCACTCCAGTCTGGACAACAGAAGGAGACTGTATCTAAAAAAAAAAAAAGTTCCAGCTACTTGGAAGGCTGAAGCAGAAGGATCACGTGAACTCAGCAGATTGAAGCTGCAGTGGTTGTATTAGTACCACTGCACTCCAGTCAGGGTGACGGTGAGACTTCAACTCAAATCAGTTAATTTAATTTAATTTAAATTTTAAAAAAGAGAGGAAAGGGGGAAGAAAGAGACAGAGATGGGTGGGAGGGAGGGAAGGAAGGAGGGCAAAGCAGGCTGGGCGTGGTGGCTCACGCCTATAAATCCCAACACCTTGAAAGGCCAAAGTGGGAGGATTGCTTGAGCCCAGGAGTTTGAGACCAGGCTGGGTAACATGGTGAGACCTTGTCTCTACAACAAAGAACAAAAATTAGACTGGTGTGATGGTGCATACCTGTAGTCAGTCCCAGCTACTCAGGAGGCTGAAGTGGGAGGATCACCTAAGTCCAGGAGGTCAAGGCTGCAGTGGGGCAGGGTCATGCCACTGCACTCCAGCCTGAGCAACAGAATGAGACCCTGTTTCCAAAATAAATACATAAATAAAAGAAAGGCAGCTAGTGATGAGCATTTGCTTCCATAATCACTAAGGACTAGAAGTATTTCCCTGAAACACAGGTGTTGGGATAATGTTTTAGCAAATGATCTCTGAGAGCATCTGATGACCAACTAAGGGCTGCAGAGGAGTAAGAATATGAAGATCTGAGGATAGTTGAGCTCTGAGTTCAGTGACTTTAAACCTTGAATCTCAGGCCACTTTGAGAATCTGAATGAGAAGGATCCTCTGGCAAATAAACATACATCTGTAAACATACCCATGTCAGGTTTACAGACTGGGGAATTTTTGTTTTTTGTTTTTTGACATACATATTACTTTCTCTGCTCTTACTGCCTGTGAGAAGCCCACAAAAGCAGGCCTGTGAGTAATTGCTAGTTTTTGGAAAAGTTGAGACAGTTTACTTAGACCAATATCATTTCAGGGGCCAAAAAAAAAATGGCCTTCTCCATCTGTGGAATGATTCGTGTTCTCCCTACAGCAAACAAACAAAGAATTGTAGACTTTTAGCTGGAAAGAGACTTTGGGATCATCTTGTTCAATTCCACCCCTCTTCTCAGCAGCACCCCCAGCCCGCCCCTTTGCCTGAACAGGCCAAAAGAGAAAGACACTTGCCCAAGCTTGGCCAGCTGTGAGCTGCAGAGCCAGGTCTGGATGCCAACAATATGCTTTTGCAGCTGACACCAATTTTCTTTTTTTTGAGTTGGAGTCTCAGTGTCACCAAGCTGGAGTGCAATGGAACGCTCGTGGCCACAGTAACCTTAACCTGCTGGGCCCAGGTGATCCTCCCACTTCAGCCTTCCAAATTGCTGGAAACACAGGCAAGCACCACCATGCCTAGCTAATTTTTTTATTTATTGTAGAGATGAGGTCTCGCCAAGTTGCCCAGACTGGTCTCGAAACCTTGGGTTCAGGCAATCCTCTCGCCTCTGCCTCCCAAAGTGCTGGGATTACAGGCGTGAGCCATGGCTCCTGGCTACACTGATTTTCTAGCTTGCATTTGGCCTGAGTATTACTTATGCACCCTTCCTGGCTAGATGGCTGCTTCCTGGAAAGCAGTTCTATGATTCCTTCTCCCAAGCAGTCCCGTCTGGCTGTTGAGCTGGACCCCATGTCTCCAGCTGCCCAAGCCTCTTTCTCTCTTGAAGTCATTTGAAAAGAGACAAAACCACTTCAGAAAGGTTCAATATATTCTTCCCCTTGCAGTTTTAACTTTAAAACCAAAGCTTCTGGCATTTCTTATGTCAGCATTTTCAGGTTTCAGAAGCAAAGGAAAACTTTATATAACATAATTCTATACCCTGGTTGCCTGTCTGCCAACAGGGAGCTTAAGGGCGGGGGGGAACCCTTAGCATGAGCACATGGCACAGGAAATTGAATGTCTGTTACAAAGAGTTTTTACCAGGGTCATAAGTAGCCTTATTAGTGATATGCTTCAAACATTTTTGCACAGGCATCTGCACTGATTGGTTTTCCTTTTCTTCTCTGCAGACGTTTGGCGCCGATGACGTGGTCTGCACGAGAATTTATGTTCGCGAGTGAAGGCGGCCGGCTTTCTCCTACTTTCGGGAAGGCATGCAGGTTCCCCTAAGGAAAATGTCATAGTCCGAACTGCCAGGGGACCGCCCCACCCCATCAATGTTAGGTGATCCCATTTTCCCCATGACAACGTTGTAGTGTCCCCCTCCCCCACCCCCAGGCCTTCATGCCTCTTGTAACCCTGGTGCTCTGTAGTTTAGCATTTGCACGGTTTCGTCGGATATTAAACTGGTTGGACACATCTCAAGGCTCTTTCCTTTTCTGGACTGCCTCTTCAGTCTCACATGGGCATCCTTGTGTGCTTGCTGTCCCTAGCACTGTGTTGGCCTGGATGGTTTTCTCAGCTTCAACCTGCTGGCCTCGTGTTGTGCTTTGAGCATACACCATCATCTGCAAACGTGCTCCCATGGGCTGGCTGGATCCAGGCTGCAGATCCAGGTGTGATTAGACCTCATGGTATTGTTTTTTAACTGAATTAGTTGGTATTGATGGCTCCCGGCAGGAAAGAAAGGACACATTCAAAAGGGTTAATTAGGGAGAGCCCAGAATGAAGCGACTGTTTACAGGAGCAGGATGAATAGAGCCAACAAAGGATGGAGAGGCCCCCAGAGACCAGCCGCAGAGGGCTTCATGACCACCCCATCCTGGGTTAGTCAGGAGATGGCCTGACACTGGGCTATGCTTCCTCCCTGGGGCTTTGAGGCACCTCTGCTTGTGCTCAGAGCCCCTTATGAAAACAACTTCAACTCACCCTAGCCCAGGGCCTCTGGGGCCAGTGGGTGCTGGCACCAGGCCATCCCTCCCTTATGCTGCTTTCTCCTCCCTGGGGCTGGACTGCTCACCAGAAACAACCACACTCAGTATTCTACAAAGCCTGGAGTTTCTTGTGGCAGAGAATGGAGTGCCGGAGTTGGTCGGTGGCTTCTTGGAGGAGGGCATTAGAGCGGGGCCTCTGAGGATGGGGAAAAGACCCGGATCAGTATGCATTGGGGAGGAAGTTCGAGGATGCAACAAGAGAAAGTGGGCGAGAGAGGTCCTGCCAGACAGATGAGGCTGGGAGGTCTGGCCTCTGTCTCATGGGTACTGGGTCCTCATGGCCACTGTGGACGGGCTGCATGACACCTCAGGCATCTTGGGCAGTTCCTGCCGCTGCACTGTCTTCTCCACATTTAGATTTGCTCCATAAAGGCACTGCCCTGCCACACTGTGTGGTCCTGGACGAAAGACCCGGCCCAGTAAAAGGAAGGAGGAAGGCTCCTCCCTTTTCCTGACACTGGGAATTAGGCTATTTTATATATGACAGCTTACCTGGGACAGGTGTTTTCTTCAGATCAGCCATCACAGAGGATGAAGAACAGAGCAGAGTGAAGGAGGCTCCTAGCTGTAACCCCCACCCTGCCTGACAGCCACAAGGTATGGGTGAGGACATCTGGAGGATGAGATGAGATGACAGCACCAGTAGTTCACTTAGAACACTGGCAGCCCCCTGGTTGTCTTGAAACTTGTTCCTTCTGCATTTTCCAGAGAAAAGGCACATTGTTTCTATTCTCTCGTGGACCACCTCTCATTAGGTATTAGTGTTCTGTGGAACCTAGTTTGAGAATTACTGCCATAATCTTCTGCCCTAAGATATCTGTGTGTTTAAACAACTGCATATGCTATACAATATACACAGTCATACAGGTTGAAAACCTACACAAAACATCACTGTCATCAGAATAGTCTCACTTAAACACTGCTCTAAACTTGTCACTCCCTTGCTCAGCAATTCCCATAGTCTATAACCGAAAGGTCAAACTCTTTAGCCTGGCATTCCAAGCCCTCCATGATTTGGCCTCATCAAGTAAAACAGAAAGAATAATGGCTTTGATTCCTGTCAGACCTGGCTTCAAATCTTGACCACACTTTTAGTTTGCAAGTGCTAGAAACCCAACCACAACCCATCCCAGCAAAAAGGAATGTACTCTGCTACAACATGGATGAACCTTGAAAATATACCAGCCAGGCAAGGTGGGTCACGCCTGTAATCCCAGCACTTTGGGAGACCGAGACAGGAGGATTGCTTGAACCCAGGAGTTAGAGAACAACCTAGGTGACGCAGTGAGATCTTGTCTTGAGGCAGGAAGAGAGACAGGAACAAGAGTGGGAGAAAGGGGCAGGAATCTATCCTTGGCGGGAAGCGGGCGGGGTAGGGCACACGCATGTCCAAAGCAGCCTTTTGCAGCAGGAAGCCTTTTCCCACCGGTGGGAAGCTTTTGGGTGTGAACTTTCCACGAGGGCCACATTTGAAATGGGCCAATGAAACAGAGCCACGTGCTGGGCCCATCCAATGAACATCCAAACACATACTGACTCATCTGACGTGTACTGGGCCCATCTAATGAATGTCCTGGCGACCCCATTGAAAGATACAGAATCCCCAGAATGTAACTCTAGTAGCTCTTGAGCTGCTCTCATGCTCAAACCCGCTGCAGATTCTCTGGTGTGTACTGCCTCTCCTAGTTAATAAATCTCTCTACTTCTACTGTTTGTGTGTCTCGTCCAATTCTTTGTTCGAGATGCCAAGAACCTGGTTTTCATAAGCAGATTGTGTCTGCAAAAGACATCCACATCTAGAGCTGTGCCCTCCAATAGTATCTGCAAAAAAATAATAAATAAATACAGGTGTGGTGACACATACCTGTAGTCCTAGCTACTCAGGTGACTGAGGCAGAAGGATCACCTGAGCCCAGGAAGTCAAGTATGTGGTGAGCTGTTATCGTGCCACTGCTCTCCAGCCTGGGCGACAGAGTGAGACAACAGCAAAAACAAAAAAACATTACTCCAAGTGAAAGAAGCTAGTCTCAAAGAAACACATACTGCATGATTCCATTTATGTGAAATGTCTAGATATGCATATCCACAGAGACAGAAAGGCTGGTGATTGCCTGAGGATAGGGGTGTTGGGGGGACATGGGGAGTGACTGGTATACAGCCTTTTTTGGGGGTGATAAAAAGGTTCCAAGACCTATGTGGTAATAGTTGAACAACTCTGTGAACACACGAAAAACCTCTGACTTTAAACCCATACTTTAATTCAAAGAATTGTTAGCTATGTGAATTATATCTTAATATAGCTATTGCATTTTTTAAGGAATGTACTGAATTCCTTAATTGTAAGGAATGCCGGGGAAGCGCTCAGGATGGAAAGAAGAGCAGCAGAAACTGGGCTTCAGGGCTTAAAATCTGATCAGAACCCCTGAAATCCCACTCTGCATCAGTTTCTTATGCCATGTTGATCTCCTTAAGCAGCTGGCCTGGGTCACATGACCATCCCTGGACCAATCACAATTAGGGAGGAAAAGGGGACAATGATTGGCCAGGCATGAGTCATGGGCCCTCTCCTCCAGACAGGGAGAAGCCTCTCCATCAACAGATGAAGCAGAATAGAGGAACAACAAGCAGGGTAGTGTGAACTGTGATTACCATGATCCATCAGGTTGTCTGGAAGACCTTAGGTAAATTATTTCACTGCTTTGAGCCTTCACCTCTTGCTATGTAAAAACACATGTACAGGACCAAACAGCAGACCTGATTCAAGCACTACCCAACAGCAGGAGTGGCCCATCAAGTGGACATAGCTTATGATATATACATATAAACACATATCATATATTTACCAGACAGAGTCTGAATCTCACTTAAAAGAAAAGTGTGAACCAGGCAAAGCTGTGCACACCTTTAGTCCCAGATACATGGGAGGCTGAGGTGGGAGGATCACTTGAGCCCAGGAGTTCGAGAATAGCCTGGGAAACATAGTAGGATCCCATTTGAAAAAATGAAGTTGTGAATGGTACAGGAAACCCTGCTCAGGAGCAGAAGGATATGGAAATGGTAAATTTACTGATGACCTGACGTGATGTCTTTCTCAGTCTTCCCCTTGCCTACCTCCCACAGTAGAGGCTGGGAAAGTCAATGCTTATTTTCCCAATATGCATTGCAATTAGAATTGACTACATAATCAAGTTCTAGCCAACTAGATACAAGAAGTCTGCTAAGGGACTTCTGGAAAAGACCTTTTTCTCCCTGATAAGAGAGTTTAAGAAGCTAACTTCTGCTTAATGCCTCTGAATATGGCATGAGATTGTGATGCCTAGAGCTGGAGCAGCCATCATATGACCATGAGGAAAAGGCCATGGGAATCTCAGAGATGCCAGATCAGAGAGTCATTGAGACAATGCAGCCCTATCTCTCTCTGGATGTACGGCCATGTGATTGAAAGAAGGAGGAGGAGGAGGAAGAGAAAAGGAGGAGGAGGAGGAGGATGAAAAATAGGACTCCTGTTTTTTTAAGGTCAGTTATTCAGTGGCTTCCATACTTGCCACTGAAAACCTTCCTACTGATATGCCAAGGTAACATGCAGGACAGAGACCTGTCTGGCTTACAGATTTCTAGGAAAGCTTTTCTTGATGCTGGCAACCAGTGCCATGGAACTGGACAATGTGTCATCTCACCCAAAGGAAACACTAATGTTAAAATATTTTATGGGTGTTAAGACCCATCTATATTGTAATAGCTCTCTCAATCCCCTCTTACTTCAGTGCCTTCTCATCACCACGGCAGCCAACATTTCAAAGCATTCAACAAGGATGTTATCCTTGGAAACGTGGGCAGTAAGCCAACTAATGCAACCTTCATGCCTTGACCTAACCCACCCGTGCTTCTCAGAGGCACCCTATCCATTAGTGTCAGGAAAGTTCTCAGATCTTGTCAAAAATACCACTTGCATCTACACCTGCCCTCCCAAATGTTCAGCCAACTGTACTGTGAAATAAATGTGGAATGTCATTGGGTGAAAAATTAATCTTCATCAAGTCCCCAAAGAGCCAGATAAATGCAAGTCAGAATGGATTTGAAATTACCCTAAAGTTGGATGGGCAGTTGTGTGCTTAAACTAAGCCATCAGCTGGGTATGGTGGCTCACGCCTGTAATCTCAGCACTTTGGGAGAAGGAGGCAAGAGGATTGCCTGAGCCCAGGAGTTGGAGACCAGCCTGGGAAACCTGATGAGAACTCTCTCCAAAGTAAATCAAAAAAATTTTGATTTTTTTGATCAAAACTGGGTATGGCGGTGCACACCTGTGGTTCCAGCTACTTGGAAAGCTGAGGCAGATAGATCACCTGAGCCCAGCAAGTTGAGGATGCGGGAGCCATGAGCGTGCCACTGCATTCCACCATGCTCCAGCCTGGGCAACAGAGTGAGACTTTTACACAAAACAAAACAAAACACAAAATGGTCAGAGCCCCTGCCTTCTTTAAGCATCCCCAACCACAAGGAGAGAGAACCCAGAAAGAGGAAGTTACTTGCCCAAGGTCAAGTGCTTGTCAAGATCAAGAGGATTTCCTTCTTTGGCCTAAGCTACTTTAAAAAAAAAACTCTTTATTATAGCAAAGTCCAAGCATACACAAAAGTAGAGAGAATTGTCTAAGGATTCTCCACATACCCAGCACAAGCTTCAACAACCGCGTGGCCAGTCTTCTTTTTATCTGCTCTCCCTCCTACCGGATTATTTTGAAGCAAATTCCAGACTTTTAAAGATTTCACCTATAATATTTCAGCATGTGTCCCTAAAAGTTCATCTTCCCTTAAAAATAACCAGGTGCTGTGACTCACACATTTAATCCCAGCAATTTGGGAGGCAGAGGTCGGAGGATTGTCTGAGTCCAGGGGTTCGAGACCAGCCTGGGCAGCTTGGCAAGATCTTGTCTCAACAATAAATCAAAAAAGTAGCTGGGTGTGGTGGCATACACCGATCCACCTACTTGGAAGACTGAGGCAGAAGGATCACCTGAGCCCAACAGATCAAGGCTGCGGTGGCCATGAGTGTGCCACTGTACTCCAGCCTGTGTGACAGAGTGAGACTCTGACTCAAAAAAAAAAAAATTCCTTAAAAATAACGACAATACCATGATCACACCTCTAAAAATATCTATAATTTTTAGCATCACCAAATATTCTTCCAGTATTCAAATTCTCCTGTTGTTTCATATTTTTTAATCTGTTTATTTAAACCAGGATTGAAATAACCATACTTTATGATCAGTTACTGTGTCCCATAAATTTCTTTTAATCTATAAATTCCCCTCTGCCTCATTTTGGTTTTTTTTGTTGTGTATTCATGGGAGAAACTGGTCTGTCCTGTAGAGCTTCCCATAGCCTGATTTTTGATGATGACATGTCCGTGGTGGTATCTATCTGGTTCTCTGCCTCCTGCATTTTCTTTTTTTTTTTTTGAGTCAGAGTGTCACTCTGTCACCCAGGTTGGAGTGCAGTAGCACCCTCATGGCCATTGCAGCCTTGACCTGCTGGGCTCAGGTGATCTTTCACCTCAGCCTTCCAAGTAGTTGGAACTATAGGCACGCGCCACCACGCCCAGGTAATTTTTTTATTTATTGTAGGGACAAGTTCTCGCCAAGTTGCCCAGGCTGATCTTGAACCCCTGGGCTCAGGCAATCCTCTCACCTTGGCCTCCCAAAGTGCTGGGATTATAGGCATGAGCTACCGTGCCTGGCCAGAGTCTCGTGTATTTTCTTGTTAATTGGGGGTTAGATATAGAAGCTCAACCAGATTCAAGGCTGATTTTTTTGACAAGAATAATCCACAGGTGGTATTTTATGTTCCCCGTAGGAGGACTTAATATATCTGTTTGCCTTTCCAATGACGTTAGCAGCCATTGGTGATCTTTGGTTGGATTAATGGTTTTCATTAGAGGTTGAAACATGAGACTATTCTAATGCTGTCTCCTTCTTTATGAGCTGAAATAGTTCCATAAAAAGATACTTCCCTTCATCTACACTGTGGTTATCCTGAGGTACAGTTTGCATAGAAAAGACAGAATAAATACTTAATTCTGGTTGGGTGTGGTGGCTCACACTTGTAATCCCAGCACATTGGGAGGCCAAGGTGGGAAGATCACTTGAGCCCGGGAGTTTGAGACAGGCTGAGGTAACATAGTGAGCCCTCTTTGCTACAAAAAATAAAAAATATTAGCTGGGCTTGGTGGTGCGCACTTGTGTAGTTCTAGCTATTCAGGAGGCTGAGATGGAAAGATCACTTGAGCCCAGTAGATCAAGGCCATGGTGAGACGTGATCAATCGTGCCACTGCACTCTAGTCTGGGCGACAGAGTGAGACCTCAACTCAAAAAAAAAAAAGCAAAACAAAAACAAAAACCCTTAATTGTTTCCTCGTACTTATTAGTTTTCAGAGCAATGAATTGGTTCTCCTGGCATCTTTCAAAGGTGACCAATGCATTTTGTGTTTTATTTTGTTTTTCATTTTTTTCCTTTTTGAATGTCACTACGAATTTATGGATTGAAACATATTTGATATGTTTTAATGCATTGTAGATATTGTCCGTATTGATGCTAAAAGCGACTCATCTTTGGCCACTTCATTTTGGCTCTTGAGTCTTTGGGTAGGGCCCTAGTCATCATTTGTTATTCCAAGATGCTCCAGGCTAGTTTTGTACATTTCCTGCCCCAGACCTGGAATCAGCCATTTCTCCAAGGAGCCCAGTCCTTCCAGGAGACAATGGCATTTAGAAACCACACACCTGGGGCCTGGAGAGGGGCCTGCTTTTGATTCTGGTGTTTGTTTTTGTTTCTGTTTTGAGTCAGAGTTTCATTCTGTCACCCAGGCTGAAGGGAAGTGGCACAATCGTGGCTCACCGCAGCCTTGACTTCCTGGGCTCAGGCGATCCTTCCACCTCAGCCTCCAAGTAGCTGGGACTACATGCACACGACACCATGCCCAGTTAATTCTTTTGATTTTTTTTGTAGAAGTCTTACCATGCTGCCCAAGCTGGGTGTTGAACTCCTTGGCTCAAGTGATCCTCCCACCGTGGCCTCCCAAAGCGCTAGGATTACAGGCATGAGCCACCGTGCTCACCTTACTTTTGATTTTTTTTTTTTTTTTTTTGAGTTGGAGTCTCACTCTGTCACCCAGACTGGAGTGCAGTGGCCGCTCCTGGCCACTGCAGCCTCGACCTGCTGGGCTCCGGCGATCCTTCCGTGATTTTTTTTTTTAAGTGAGAAAGCAGGATTTATTGAGAGGACAGAAAAGCTCCTACAGTGGGAGGGGACCCAAAGGGGTTGCCCCTACTTTTGATTTTAAGATAGAAGCCAGAGTTATAGGATCTAAGGAACAGGCCACAGACAAAAACGTTACTCTGTACTCCCTTTTTCCTGTTACCTTCTGCCCAAAACGATGATAAGCAAAATTCAAGTGTTGCCAGCACTGTATTTGGCTATGTGAGGATGACATTTCTTCCCAGAAATTTGAACGTTTTTTGACCAATCCCTTTGTGTCAGGTTATGGAGGTAGGGGCAGTAGACGTGGAAGCATTTGTCTGCAATTCAGCACTAAGTTCTGAAAACAAAGGCTTAAAAGAGGATGGGACTTGATGAGCAGTGGTCCCTTCCAATCAAATCTCTATTCCCTCTTTGGAGGCAGGATTAACATTCCATTCTGTAGTAGGAAGATTAAGCATAATTTCTGGGCAAAGAGAAAATTCTCTCAAGGGTTCTGCAAACATTACATGTTATATTTGTTATAACTGGGTAATTTATCTTTCTGGGAAAGTTACCTACAGGACTTGGAGGAATTTACTTAATAAAAAATAATAGATGACAATCACAATTTTGTAATTCCATTTGTTTTCACAAGAGAGGAAAACTCATCAATTATGGTGAGTGAAGAGGGGGGTTGGGTCTGGAGAGTGGAATTTGACCAAGCAAAACCTCTCAGACTAGCCATACTCAGGGGAAGTGGGATTTGGGGATTCTAGCATTAAAAAAAAATTGGCTTCAGAAACAATGTGCAGGAAAAGGTTATTGAGTTATGAACTCTTACAAAGACATAATGAAAAGTGAAAACTGAGGAAGTTTGGGAGAAAAAAATCCAGTCCTTACACATACATGGAATAAAATTGTGGGTTTTTTCTCTTTCCTGCTATCAGGAATGGGTTTGGGAAAAATGTTATTAAGTTCCCCTTACCACCTTTGTTGTTTTCGTTGTTGTTTTGTTTGTTTGTTTATTAATGTGGTGGGATAGTTTGATGCAAAGAGTGTGCCAGGAGACCAGGATTGTGAATCCTGGCTCTGCCACTAACTTGCTCTGTGACCTGCCTGCTCATGGCCCTTCCCTGGACCTCCAATTACTTATCTGTGCAAAGTGGAGGTTGCACACCTGGGCAGAGGCTGGGCTGGCTGGAGAGGAGTCAAGGGGGACAGCCCACATATCGACCAACAGGGAAAAGGTTAAGTCAACCACAGCAAGCCACATCATGGAATTCTTCGCAGCTGTTGAACAGAATGAGGTAGACATATGTGTCCTGATGTGGAAGGATGTCTAAGCTATGTCAAGTTTTTTTCAAAAGTGAGTGATTATCTCATTTAATGGTGGAAATAGAAACTATATGCTTAGCTCTTTCCAAAGGGGGGGAAAAAAGCCCCAAAACACTAGAGGACACACACCAGACCATTACTAGTGGTTACCATTTCACTCTTCTCATTTCTGTATTGTTGAAATTCATTTATAATGGGAGTGTATTACTTTAGTAACTTAAAACAAATATTAATTTAAAAAGTAAGAGATTCTGATTCTCTGGGTTTTGGCTGGAGTCCAAGTTTGCATTCCCTAGGTGATTTTTGATAGAACCACTGAACCAACAGTCACAAAGTCCTAATGTTCTGTGACTCCATGAAGTTTATTTGACTCATGACTTTGGAAAAAGGAAGACAAAGACCAAACAAGAGACAAGCAGATAGCAAGAAGGAGAGTACAACATTGGAAGTGTAAATCCTGGCTGCCAAGGTGCGTGGCTCCAGACAGCTTCCAGCACCCCTTCATATGTATCCCCTGTGAGATAAACAGCAAGTCTAGGGCATGGGCAGGGAAGGAATTATCAGCATCCCCATTTTGCAGATGAGATCATTGAGGTTCAAAGAGGTTACGTCCCTTGAGTAAGTCACCCAGTTTGTAAATGGCAGAACTGGGATGACAGCAACTCTGAAGCCAATGTTCTTGCCACTGCATCAGCCGCTAGGGACATCAAGTGTTTTCCTTCCTACAATCATCAAGGATTGTACTTATGGTGTAATTGTATCACATAACTTTTCATAGGAAAGGAGAGAGAGAAAACATATAAGGGCTTACTCTGTTCTGAGCACTTTTCATACATTATCACATTTTTTGTTCCTAGTCAGGGTCTCAATCTGTCGCCTAGGCTGGAGTGCAGTGCCATGATCATGACAATCACAGTTCACCACAACCTCAGTCTCCCTCAGGCTATGCTTCTGCCTCAGCCTCCCAAGTAGCTGTAACTAAGGTGCATGCCACCACACCTGGCTAATGCTTAAATTTTTTGTAGAGACAAAGTCTTGCTATGTTGCCCAATCTGGTCTTGAATTCCTGGACTCAAGCACCCCTCCCACCTCAGCCTCCCAAAGTGCTGGGATTACAGGTGTGAGCCACTGTGCCCAGTCTATCCATTATCACTTTTAATCACACAGTAATATAAGTAGGTGGGCACTGTTTTCACTCCCACTTTACAGGTGATAAAACTGAGGCTCGGAGAGGTTCAATAATTTACCTCTGAATAAAAGTACTGGAATTGAATCAAGTCTTCTATCTGAAGAAAAGAAACAAAGAGAAGGGAAGAGGGAAGAAAACGACAGAGAGATGGGTGTGCTCCCCTGGTCTCCATGGGACTCCTGTTTCTTAGTACTGTCATCACCCCACATGGCAAGGGCTCTGGGGGCCTTTCAGCAGGAAAGCTCAAACTTACTGCCCAGCCCAGCACTGCTGGGCTGCCGGCCAGCATCCCGCCCACAGTATATTTCCTTTGCCTACGTTGACAGGTATCCAATTTCACCAAAGGCTCCTAGCTCCCAGATCTGGTTTTAATCAGGAGCTAGAGCTGAGCCCAAGAGCAATTGCCTGGCAGCCTCAGTGAGGCCCAGATGGAGCCCAGCCACCTTCTCTTCCCCCCAGGTCCCCTGGGGAGGGGCTCTCCATCTCTGGAGCCCAGACTTGGGTGGTGGCCCTGTGAGTGCATCATTCAAGGGCTCTTAAATGACACAATGCCTCCAGCGGCTGGTAGAGGTAAGTCAGAAAATGCACGGAGGAGGCCAATAGCCTCTCACTGCTGATGCGCAGGGCTCACATTCCTCCTTAATTGGCTTCTGCAAGCACAGTGGGGAGAGAGGCTGGACGGTCAGGAGGATGATTCTGTTCTCTTCCCACCCACAGAACAGAGCCTACCTGTGCATCCACCTGGCCAGGAGGGCAGCTTGGATACATGCCCTGTCTTTCTGGAACCTGTCCTAGGCCAGACAAGGGCAACAGACAAGGAATCACCGCTGGACACCCGTAACCGAGGCAGAAGTCATAATTCTGTGGGTCATGGAGAACTTGAGGTTTATCCTGGCCGATTGGTGGAGGAATAGGCCTTTGAACTAGGACTTAAAGGATGCAGGAGTTATCTCCCAGCCAGGACCACAGAGCTAGGGAAAGGAAAGCATGGGAGACCTTGCAAAGCTCAGCATGTGTCCATATGGTTGTCTTTGTGTGAGTTAGAAAAAGGGACTCATCTGGACAGACACAGAAGGCACCCTATCCTCCCTTTGTGCTGTGCACAAATTGTGCAACTATACAAGTGGCCTGTGGACTGTGGCAGCTAAATTTAATCTGCCTTTCACATCTTCCTTTCCCCTTCTGGACTTTCCTTCCCTCCCTCCTTCCTTCCTTCCTACCTCCCTCTTTCTTTCTTTCCTTCTTTTTTTCCCTCCCTCCCTCCCCCCTCCTCCCTCCCTTCCTTCCTACCTTTCTTCCTTTCTGTCTAACTTTGTCATCCAGGCTGGAGTGCAGTGGTGTGATCAAGTTCATCACAGCCTCAACCTCCTGGGTTCAGATGACCCTTCCACCTCAGCCTCCTGAATAGCTGGGACTACAGGCACAAGCCACCACACCTGGCTAATTTTTAAAAATTTGTTTTTGTAGCGATGAGGTCTGGCTACATTGCCCAGGCTGGTCTCTACTTCCTGGGCTCAAGCAATCCTTTCATCTCAGCCTCCCAAAGTGCTGAGATATGAGCCATCATGCCCGGCCCTCCTATTTCTTGAAATGAGCTGATTCCATGAGGTTACTGTGGGCCTAGCCCATAACCCTACCAGAGGTTGGCCTTTGATTCAGTCATAGCCAATTAGAGTATTACAGCTTCCCGCCAGGGTGATCAGTGCCAGGATGGGCATGTGATTCAAACTGGGCCAGGTAGAACCCTCTCTGTGTTCAGGCAGAAGGTGCTCCCTTTGGGCTGGGTTTGCTGACTGTGAGGCTAAGTTATGCCTAGAGCTGTGGGGCCATCCTTAGTAAAATCGGGTAAACTATGCCTGAAAATGAAGCCAACACAGACAAATGTAAAGATGAGAAACTGAAAGAGAATTCTGATATTGCTTAGATGCCAGGATTTGCTTCTGGAATATCCCAGTTACAAGAATCAATCATTTCTCTTTTCTGTTTAATCTAGTCTGAATTTTTATGCCTGCAATCAGAGGCCTCACCATTATGGAAAGAATTGCCAGGATTCATGCCAATGGACACAGAGTGCTTTGAAAAACCAAACCAAGAAAGCTTTGGCAGTGCTGCAGGGGTTTCTAAATCAAGAGCCGGAGATGGGGTCTGGCTAGACTTCATTCAAAGCCATTCTCAGGTGGCATCTCCCTGTGAGCTCACCGCAGCCTCAGGAGTCAGGTGGGGCCAGGCCACTGGAACGTGGATGTGCCATTCAATCTCGGATCTGGAGGAGCCCTGGTTTCCAAGTTCTGGGGTTCAGTAGGGTCCTGACACTCTGGGAAGGACAAGATAAGGATGGCTGTCTGGTGAGATGGCAGGAAGGATGTGTTTGCTGAGCTCCCAGGAACTCAAGTGGGACTTATTACATGAAACGCTACCCACTCTCATGCCCCTGGGCCTTTGCATCTGCTGATCCCTCAGCCCAGGGCGCCCTCCCCACCTTATCTATCTGGCAAACTTCTACTCTGCCTTCAAAATTCAGCTCAGGGGTTACTTCTTCTGGGGAACCTTCTGTGGAAGT
The DNA here is from genome assembly GCF_000164805.1 of Carlito syrichta. Lineage (NCBI taxonomy): Eukaryota > Metazoa > Chordata > Mammalia > Primates > Tarsiidae > Carlito > Carlito syrichta. The sequence goes on along the minus strand of NW_007233625.1, from coordinate 301,109 downwards.
TTTAAAACATGATTGCAAGGTTTTTGTCTCAAGAGATTAATTCTATGTCCTCATCCATCCTTTGAATCTAGTTGGTCTTATGACTGCTGGGACCAATAGCACACGTCAGAAGTGATGCTATGTGTCCTCTGAGGCCATGTCATAAAAGACCATGCAATGTCTGCCTTGTTCACTGTGAATACTCACCCTCGCACCCCTCAGACACCAAGTAAAAAGTCCAACTAGGACAGACGTGGTGACTCACACCAATAATCCTAGCACTTTGGGAGGCTGAAGCAGGAGGATCGCTTGAGCCCTGGAGTTCGAGACCAGCCTAAGCAACATAGCAAGACCCCGTCTCTACAGAAAATTAGCTGGGTATGGGGTATAGTCCCAGCTACCAGAGGCTGAGGCAGAAGGATCACCTGCGCCCAGGAGATCAAGGCTGCGGTGAGCCATGATTGTGCCACTCCAGCCTGCGTGACAGACTCAAAACAAAAAGCCTCTGACTCAAAACAAAAAGTCCAACTACCCTGAGGCCACCAGGCTGGGGAAGTCACAGTAGGTACTTGGGTTGACAATCTCAGTTGAGCCCATTCTTTGGTTAGCTCAGCCCAGATGCCCAAGTCTTCAAGTCAACTCTAGCCATCAGAATCACCACAGCTGAGACTCCAGGTATCACAGAGCAGGGAAGACACACTGCTGGGCTCAGGCAATCCTTCCACCTCAGCCTCCCAAGTAGCTGGGCCTACGGGCATGTGCCACCATGCCCAGTTATTTTTTTCTTTTCTTTCTTGCTTTCTTTTTTTTTTTTTTCTGTAGAGATGAGGTCTTGCTTTGTTGCCCAGGCTGGTCTTGAACACCTAGGCTCCATCAATCTTCCTGTCTCAGTCTCCCAAAGTGCTGGAATTGCAGATGTGAGCCACCACGCCTAGCTCCTTCATTTCTGTATTTCCAGGATAGGAGCTGGCACTTAACAGCTATTAGCAGACAAGAGAGCAATAGAGAGGCAGATGGAGAACAAGAATGAGAATGAGAATGGGTGGGGAAGCTCTTGGCAGGCTCAGCTGTTACAGGTAACAAGAGAAAAGCCAGGTGAGTGCTGCAGGATCCCATGTGAACTGGCACCAGACAGACAGGCCATTCTAGGGTGGAGGTCAAGGGAAGCCCACAGAAAGGATGACCTGAAGTTAAGCCACAGAAGTCAATGTCAGTCTCAGGCTACTTCCACTGGTACCAATCATGGATAACATCAGCCCATAGTCTGGAGAGGGACTGAGCCCACACAGGGTCAAATGGCCTCCACCATGCAGAGACAAGAGCTCTGGGGCCAGGAGACAGGCCTGGGACACTTGCCTGGGAGACTCATCTTAGAAACAAAGGCACAACCTACCTCAATGGACAGTGGATCTGGCCATGTACTTAGACCATTGTGTTATAGGGGACAGGTATCAGGAGACATCAGGTATAGGGGACATCTGAGCAGTGCCCCAGATGTGCAAACAGAAGTTCATCTGCTAGAGAACCTGGATGGTCCTGAAGCTGAGAGGGCATTTTTCTGGGAAAATTGTTCAAAATTGATGAAAATAGCTGGGGAAGCATTCATGGAAATGTTAATAGCAGGGAAAGTTAGTCCAACTTGAATTCACTGTCTTGAGTTAGAAGGGAAGACAGCATGCCAAGCAAATTTGGATCTGGATTTTAGGGCAGAAGTGTCCACGGATGCAGAGTCCAGCTCCCAGGCCTGCCAGTGTGACTCTGGTACAGCCTGAGGCTTTTGTAGAAGTCAGTATTCTTGTCTGATCCTCAAGTGAGCCTGTGTGGTTTCAAGATGAGGAGTAGGAATTAAGATACTTAAAGAGAAGGATGGACTGGGTGCTGTGGCTCACACCTATAATCCCAGCAACTTGGAAGGCTAAGGCAGGATGATTGCTTGAGCCCAAGAGTTTGAGACCAGCCTAGGCAGCAACGTGAGACCACCTCTGTACAAACAATAAATAAATAAACAGCTGGGCGTAGTGGCACACACCTATAGTCCCAGTTACTTGGGAAACTGAAGCGAAAGGACTGCCTGAGACTCCATCTCTACAAAAAGAATTTTTAAAAAATCAGCCAGGCGTGGTGGTGTGCTCCTGTAGCCCTCACTACTTGGGAGCCTGAGGCAGGAGGATCGCTTGAGCTCAGGATTTCGAGGCTGCAGTTAGCTGTGACCTTGCCACTGCACCCAACCTGGGCGACAGAGCAAGAACCTGTCTCAAAAAAAAAAAGAGAGAGAGAAGAAAGAAGCGGACTCATATTTGTTGAGCCCTCTATGTGCTGGGTGCTTTATAGTCTTTGACAAATATAAACATAACAACCTTTGATACATAATAAATTCCTTCTTTATAACTGAGAAGATGCTGAGCGTTGTGGTGAAGAATTGCTGCAGTCTGATCTGAGACCCCCTAAGAAGCAAGGGAGGCAGCATGGAAAGGCAGAGTCCTTTGGGCTGATGCTTCTGTGACCCTCAGCAGCCTGGTGTCCTTGTCTACCCTGTGAGAGGGCTGGACACATGATCTCAACCAGATCTGGGTTGAATCCCGTCTCTGTCATTCACTAGCAGGGTGATCTTGGGTAAGTCAGCCATACTTCCTGTGCTACCTCAGCTCCCTCTTCGTGAACTTCAACAGGCTTCATTTTCAACTAAAAGAGGCAGCCCTTTGACTTCTTCCTCTGCCCATGCTCTTTATGGAGTTATAGAACTGTCAGTCAAGGGCAGGGCTCAGGCAACCTTGTCTTCCTCCCTTATGGGCATCTGGGACTTTGGCCAGTGGCAGCCAGTGTGTGAGGCTTCCCAGGGGACGGGCAAGGGCAATCAATTGGAGTGGTAGCTCCCTCAAGGAGGTGGTAAGCCGGGTTCTCTGGCAGGCCCCGCAGCTCTGGGCTGTGAGCTGAGGCCTTCCGGCTGGCAGCTTTCTAAGTAGCCACAGATGTGGTGTGATCAACCACCGAGCCAGCTGCTGAGGAGAGGAAAACCTCCTCTGGCCCTCTGCCATCCCCCTGGGCTGTGCTTCCTCCTCTCCTGAACAAGGCAGGCAAAGGAGGGCTTGAAGAGGACACTTGTGAGAAGCACACACAGGAAAAAAATGCTGTGCTGTCTTTGAGGGTGTAATGACAGGAGTCGTTTAGGGAGATGTTGCTGGCATTTTGTTTCCAGGAGAATGTTTTCCAATGAAAAAAATATAACAGCTCTGCGCTTACCAGTGTACTAAATATGAATGCCAGGTAAGTGTCTTGTTTCCGATAAGCAATATGTGCTCATGGCACAAAATGTAAAAGTACCAAAGGGTATCCAGTATCAGTTGGGTCTCCTCCCCAGTCCTCAACTCCTAGAGACAAGCACCATATTCCTTAGTGGCCTCCAGGGGATAGTCTATGTATTTTATAAGCATATACTTATTAGGCGAGTCATTCATATGCTAGCCTGAGATTCACTCCTTATCCTCTTCCTCCTGGGAGACCAAGCCCTTCCAGGCCTCTGTTTCTCAAGGTCCTGGGTCAGCTGATGGGTCTATCCAGCTTCTCAGGTCTTACATTCCTTGATTAACCAATTTCCTGAATTAAATTCTCTGTCTGATAAACCTTGAGTGGTTTTTTTTTCCTACTTGGACTGACTGATTCCTCCCCTGCCCCCTTTTTATGAGTCAGCAGGCTGGAGAGCCGTGCTGCAATCATGGTTCACTGTAGCCTTGAAACCCTGGGCTCAAGTTATCCTCCCACCTCAGCCTACCGGATAGCTGAGACTAGAAGCACCACCATTCCTGGCTAATTTTTGTTTTCTTTGGAGAGGCGGGATCTTGCCATGTTGCCTAGGCTGGTCTTGAACTCCTGGCCTCAAGCAATCCTACCACCTTGGCCTCCCAAAACGCTGGGATTACAGATGTAAGTCACCACTCCCAGTCTTGATTCCCTCTTTTTTAAAGCTCTTGGTTAGCTGAAAACTTTAATGGATTCATACATATCTCTTTTTTTTTCCACTCAAATTGTGGCATGTTTTACATGGTTCTTTATCTTCCATTTTTGTTGTTGTTGTTGTTGTTTACCAATATGCCTTGGAAGATTTTTAAAATTATTATTTTATATCAATTGAGAGCTGACTCTTGTTTCTGTTTGTTTGCTTACTTTGTTTTGTTTTGTTTTGCTTTTTGAGTCAGAGTCTCTGTCGCCCAGGCAGGAGTGCAGTGGCACACTCACAACCACCTTAGCCTCGACCTGTTATACTCAGGTGATCATTCTGCCTCAGCCTTCTGAGTAGCTGGAACTATAGGTGTATACTACTATGTCCAGCTAATTTTTTGACTTATTGTAGAAGCGAGTTCTCACCAAGTTTCCCAGGATGGTCTCGAACCCCTGGGCTCAGGCAATCCTCTGGCCTCTGCCTCCCAAAGTACTGGGATTACAGACATGAGTCACCACGCCCAGCAACTCTTGTTTTTTTAAATGGCTGCACAGGATTCCTTTGTATGTACTATAGTTTATTCACCCAGTCTCCATTGATGACCATCTGGGTTGTGTCCAGATTTTTGCTACTACAAATAATTTCTTGATGACTATCCATGTACGTATGTCACGTCACCCATATAGAAGTCTATATGCAGGATACATATCTAGAAGCGGAAATGCTGAGTAGGTATATTTTCAATTTTGACAGATATTGCCAACTCACAGTTCCGTGAGCAACGTGTGAGCATAAGCAGATCCAGCTGAGAGAATTGTGGGAGGAAGGACTGTAGGTTTCCTGAGTACAAGAATGGTGTGTCTTTTGCTCCCCCAGTGCCAAGTGTGGGGAAAGATTCTCAATAGATATTTGTTGAATGAAATTTATAAATGGAGGGGGACCATGGCCAAGGCAAGGTCAGCAGTTTCCTGGCTCTGCCACTGACCGGCTGAATAGCCTTGAACAAGTTCCTCGGACTCCATGACCTCAGAGCCTCCTGCAGCTCTGACTACTTAGGATCAAGGACTTCTAAACCAGGCAGAGCATCTGAGTCATGGGGGAACTTAAAAGGTTGACAGATGCTGGACTCCATCTGGGGGTTTAGCTGTAGCAGGTATGTAGTAGGAGCCTGTAGTGGGCTCTGAGTCACCATCCAGACTCCCTTTCAAGAATGAGTGACTTTCTTCTTTTTTTGGAGTCGGAGTCTCACTTTGTCACCCAGGCTGGGGTATAGTGGTGAGCTCACGGCCACAGCAGGCTCAGTTGATTCTTCTGTCTCAGCCTTCCAAGTAGCTGGAACCACAGGCATGTGCCACCATGTCCAGTTGTTTTTGTTTTGTTTTGTTTTTAATTGTAAATATGAGATCTCACCAAGTTGCCCAGGCTGGTATTGAACCCATGGACTCAGGCAGGCAATCCTCTCACCTCTGTCTCCCAAAGTGCTGGGATTACAGACATGAGCCACCGTGCCCGGCCTAGGAATGAGTGACTTTCTCCCCCAGCTGCTGTCTGAGAAGTGCCTCACTCAGAGAGAGCTGCTTTGCCCAAGATCAGACTCTCTCTCCAGGATGACTGTATCTAACAGCTGATCAGCATGGGTCCCCCACCCCCAACTCAGAGCAACTCTGAAGAGTCATCCCATCTTGAGAACATAGTGGGTCAGCTGAGACCTCTGCGGAGACTGTGTCTTCTTCTGATGCCCAGTCCTACTCCTTACTCCACCCTTCCACGAGGGTAGATCTCCGAAGCACTAACTGATAAACCCTTCAAACGCCAAACTTCATCTCGAAGTCTGCTTTCCAGAGAGCCTGCCCTGTGACAGGTTCCTAGAACTCGTGTTTTCAGCAAGACATCCCCTTCCTAGGTGATAAAGACTGTAGCCTCCTCCCTTTTGGGAAGGTTACTTTGGATGCAGGAGATCTTCACATTTTTACTTTCCTGGTGCCATGGACCCCCTTCTCAGAATAATGTTTTTAAGTACATAAAGTGAAATACAAACCGAGAACAGTGGCTCATACCTATAATCCCAGCACTTTAAGAGACCAAGGTGGGAGGATTGCTTGAGCCCAGTAGTTCAAGGCCAGCCTAGGCACCATAGTGAGACTTCATGTCTACAAAAAATAAAAAGATTAGCCGGGCCTGGTGGCACACACCTCTAGTCCCAGCTATTTGGGAGGCTGAGGCAGAAGGATCACCTGAGCCCAGGAAGTTGAGATTGCAGTGAGCCCCGATCGTGCTGATTGAGCCTGTGCAACAGAGTGAGACTCCAACTCAAAAAATAAAAATAAAATAAAATATGTAGTATTACCAAGGAATCCAATTATATTGAGATATGGTTATCAAGAGATTTTTTGAATTGTGAAATAGTAATATATGCTTTTTAATTAACCCATCAAGTAAGACCCAGCCATGTGTCTAATAACTACATAATTTTGAAGCAGTAAGGAGAGTAAACCATATCTTAAAACACCTGTAACAATTGTAATGTAGAATGAAAATATTGGTGATTTCTGTTGGGACAGAATCCCAAGTGCTGCTAGAAATATTGGGGTTTGTTGCCTACATTCATAATGAAAGGAATGCTGAGTTTCAGTTAGAAGGTAGGGAAAATAAAGAAGTCTTTTTTTTTTTTTTGAGTCTATGTCTCACTCTGTCACCCAGGCTGGAGTGCAGTGACACCATTACAGCTCACCATAACCTTGACCCCCTGGGCTCAGGCAATCCTTCTGCCTCAGCCTCCCGAGTAGCTAGGACTACAAGCGCACACCACCATGCTCAGCTAATTATTTTATTTTATTTTTTTGTAGAGACGAGGTCTCGCTGTGTTGCATAGGTTGGTCTCAAACCCCTGGGCTCAAGCAATCCTCCCATCTCAGCCTCCCTATGTGCTAGGGTTACAGGCGTGGGCTACCATGCCCAGCAAGATGTCCTTTTTGATTGTGACCCATCCCAATCCACAGACCCCTGAATTGCATCTGTGGACCCCTGTTCCATGGTGCCCTGCTCTAGTGGGTTCCTTGGTTGAGGGGTTGTTTTCACCGCAAATCTCCAGGTGGGCTCTATTGCCAGCCTGAAGGCAGAGGGTTTTCAAACAAAGGATGAGTGGGGTGTCTGGGGCTTCTCTAACCTCTGCCCTTGGGTCAGAGCAGGCAGCGATGGCTGAGACTAGGGCGTCGCTGAGCAATACAGCAGAACCTACGCCTGCCCTGGCCAAGTCTGGCTCCCAATTAGAGCAGGTTTCCAGTTACACCGAAACAAGGCACCAAATTGTTTTCCAAGTCCTCCAGTGAGACTGCCTGTCCCTCCTGTCAGTGGGGGTTGAGCTTCTGCCTTCGACCCTGATGCTTCATGAAATGCCAGCCGGCTCCCATCCTGGTGGGACAGCTCTCAGTCTGCACCCACAGTCGGCCGACTCACCAGTTAAACTCACGATAAAATGTATTCAGGGTGTGTTAACTCCCTCAGTCCTTTGAATAAGCAATTGCACTTTGTCCTGAAGCCTGGAGTGTGGCTGCTGATGTTAAACACTGAGGGTATGTGGTGTTTGCTGAGTGTCTCAGAGGCAGGATTAGAAGAAGAGAAGAAAGCAAGAGACGCTTCCTAAAGTCTGGGCTGCTGACAGCAGGTGACAAAATGATGTGCACTGAAATGCATGCCCCGTTCCCCACCCCAGGGCCACCTTGCTCTGAGCAATGTCAAGAAAGGGACACTTACGTGCGCATCAACTACTGGCCAGGTGACATTAGCAAATGATTCATGTCTTGTAGCTTCTGTTTTCTCATCTCTAAAATGGGACAATCATAGCAACTTGGCCCGTCTCACAAGGTTATTGTAAGGACTGAATAAGAGCATGTGTGGGGGTGAATGAAAGCACATGTGGGGGACAGACACTGTCCCTCCTCGGCGCAGCCCAAGCACCCGGCCTGACCCCGGCCATGGGGTGCTGCTACAGCAGCGAGAACGAGGACTCGGACCAGGACCGAGAGGAGCGGAAGCTGCTGCTGGACCCTAGCAACCCTCCAACCAAAGCCCTCAATGGAGCTGAACCCAACTACCACAGCCTGCCTTCCGCTCGCACAGATGAGCAGGCCCTGCTCTCCTCCATCCTCGCCAAGACAGCCAGCAACATCGTCGATGTGTCTTCTGCAGACTCTCAGGGCATGGAACAGCATGAGTACATGGACCAGGCAAGGCAGTACGGCACCCACCTGGCTCTGCTGAGCAGCAGCCCGACCCATTGGAAGAAGCTGCCACCAAGTGCTGGCCAGCAAGCCCATTGCCTTCTCCGACTTGCAGCAGGTCTCCAGGATAGCTGCTTACGCCTGCAGTGCACTCTCTCAGATCCGTGTGGACGCAAAAGAGGAGCTGGTTGCACAGTTTGGGATCCCATGAAGAGAGGGGTCCTGGGACAGCTCTTCTCCTCTCTTCACCCTGTCTCCACCCTGCTTCCCCTGGCTCCTAGCCTCACTGCGGCTTATACAGTACCCTAATCTGCTACTAATCACAGAGAAGAGGAGGAGGAGGAGGAGGAGAGCAAGACTAGAAGCCTGAACAAGTGAGGATGGTGCAAGGGAGGGTAGAACCATTTGGGACTGGCCTTTGAAGACCTGGCCAGGGGTGGGCTAGGGCCAGAAGGACAGGGCCTGGTATGTCTTCACAGGCATTGGGAAGATGGAGATACCACTTTGGAGGAGTGATCACCAGGAGACCTAGGGGATCCCCTACCTACCCTTTCTCTTGGCCTCAGAGTCACTCCTGCTCCCTTCTCCCTGACTTGGTGGTCACATGCACCTCACTAGGGTTTGTGAACAGGGTCTAGAATGAGCTTGAATTTGAATGAATTGAATTTGTATTTCTAGCACCCTGGATTTTTATATGTTTGGTCTTTTTTCTTTTTGTTTTGGATTGTCACCCTCAATAAAAGAAGTGTATTCATCTGTAAAAAAAAAAAAAAGAGAGAGAGAGAGAGAAAGAGAGAGAGAGAGAGCATGTGTGGGATGCTTTGAGGGTTTGGAAACACTGAGACCTGGTCAACAAGTTCACACAGAGAAGGGAGGATGTGGATGCAGCTGGGATATGAGGGCTGCCATGTTCAGATATGCAGGTTGTTCACTGTGCAAGAGATTCTACTAAGGGAAATTAACACAGGGATAAGCCTGGTACTGTATGCCATTGCACCACATCATCTATAAGGCCCAGCTTGAAGCTGCTATGATTTCAGGAACTCCCAGAGTGCCACTACACTGAATCTCTACTCTGTATTTCAAATTCTTTTATCAGAGCTAACAATAACAATGGCTAACTTTTTTTTAAGAGATGGAGTCTCAGGCTGAGCTCAGTGGTTCAGCCTGTAATTCCAGTGCTTTGGGAGGCTGAGGTGAGTGGATTGCCTGAGTCCACAGGTTCGAGACCTGCATGGGCAACTTGGTGAGACCTCATCTCTACAATAAATCAAAAATTAGCCGGGCGTGGTAGTGCGTACCTGTAGTTCCAGCTACTTGGAAGGCTGAGGTGGAAGGATCCCCAGAGCTCAGCAGGTCGAGGCTGCAGTGACCAGGAGTGGCCACTGCACTCCAGTGACCACTGCACTCCAGTCTAGGTGACACAGTGAGACTCCAACTCAAAAAAAAAAAAAAGAGATGGAGTCTCTCTATGTTGCCCAGGCTGGCTGTCCTATTCTGCTTGCCAGATATCCAGCCCTACCCTACTTGCCAAGCTATTCTCCCTGGCACAGGGCTATGGAGGGCATGCCTTTTTATAGAGCACACAGTGTCCCTACTTACCCTCACAAACTCAGGCCACATTCAGATGGAGGAAAATGAACCCTCCATCTGTCCTCTAACAGGCTTTGGGGGAGTTCTTAGATCATAATTACTTCACGGAGGCATAACTGTAACAATCTTAACTAGTGTCCATTGTCTATAAAAACAATAAAAGTAGAAGGGTATGTTTTTCTTTCTAATAACTTAATACAACAGTAAATGAAGCTGCAGCCCCGAGGAGAGACTGCTGCTGGAGAGAGGTGACGGTGACCTGATGACACAGCAAGGGGATGTCCCTGTGGACTTTGTGGATCCCCCACAGACAGCCAGAGAGTCCAGAGCTGCCTCTAAGTTCTCCCTCCCAACTTATAGAATCCCAACAATATTACTGTTTTCAGTATACAAACCTTTGTTTTGGGGCCAGGTGTGGTGGCTTACATCGCTAACCCCAGCACTTTGGGAGGCCGAGGCAGGAGGATTGTTTGAGGCCAACCTGAGCAACATAGCAAAACCTTGTCTCTACAGAAAAACCTGAAAAAATTAGCCAGGCGTGGTGGCATGCACCTGTAGTCCCAGCTATCAGAAGGTTAAAGAGGGAGAATCACTTGAGCCCAGGAGTTCTAGGCTGCAGTGAGCCATGGTTGTGTCACTTCACTCCAATCTAGGCAACAGTGAGACTGTGACTCCATAAAAAACCCCCTCACTTTAGAAGTTTGCAAAATTTCTGCTTGCTTTCTCTGATCCCCTACACTGAGAACACCATGAGTCCCCCATGTGTACAACGGACGTGGGGTGAGGGTAAGGTCAACTGTCAGCAAAGGATGGTTGGAATCCCAGAGGCTGTGGCAAAGGTGACTCTAGTAGACGAAATAATGTCTTTCAAAATGTTCCGCTCTAATTTCCAGAACATGCGACTATTACCTTATATGGCAAAAGAGTCTCTAAAGATGTGATTACATTAAGGATCTGAATTATCTGGGTGGACCCAACGTAGTTACAAGTGTCCTTATAAAAGGGAGAGGCAGGCTGGGTGTGGTGGCTAATGCCTGTAATCCCAGCACTTGGGAGATAGAGGCAAGAGGATTGTGAGTCCAGGGGATCAAGACCAACCAGGGCAACTTGGTGAGACCGCGTATCTACAATAAATCAAAAAATTAGCCAGACATAGTGGTACACACCTGTGGTTCTAGCTACTTGGAAATCTGAGGAAGGACTGTCTGAGCCCAGCAGGTCGAGGCTGTGGTGGCCTTGAGCATGCCTCTGCACTCCAGTCTAGGAGATAGAGTGAGATTCTGACTCAGAAAAAAGGGGAGGAGGAGGCAGGATATCATAGTGGATGGTAGGAGGAGACCACATGATCACAGAAGCAGACTACAGTGATGCAACCATGAGCCAAAGAATGCTGGCAGTCACCAGAAGCAGGAAGAGGCAGAAAACAGATTCTGCCCTGGAGTCTCCAGAAGAAACAACTCTACTGATACTTGGATTTTAGCCTCATAAGACTTTTTGCAGACTTCTGAACTCCAGAACTGTGAGAGAACAAAACTGTGTTTGTCTCAAGCCACTAAGTGGGTGATTATTTGTGATAGCAGCCAGAAGAAACTAATACAGTGATAAGCCTGGTACTGTATGCCATTGCACCACATCATCTAAAAGGCCCAGCTTGAAGCGGGTATGATTTCCCAGAGTGCCACTATACTAAATCTCTATTCTGTTTCTCAAATTCCATTGTCAGAGCTAACAATAACAATGGCTAACTTTTTTTTTTTATTAAGAGATGGAGTCTCACCATGTTACCTAGGCTGGAGTGCAGTGATTACTTCAAACATAATCATATTGCAATACTGATTCCAACTCCTGGACTCAAGTGATCCTCCCACCTCAGCCTCCAGAGTAGCTGGGATTACAGGTATGTGCCACCGTGCCCAGCAATAATGGCTATCATGTAATGAATGCTTGCCATGTGCCAGGTTTGTGGTAAGTGTATTACCATAAAGCCTGTCTCCCTGTAGTAGGAACATCCTTAACTTTAAATATTAATTAGAAATCTCTTTGAGTATTATACAGAGAAGGCCTCAAGGCCTCACTCAAAACTTTCTGAATCAGAATACCAGAAATGGAACCTGAATCTCTGTATCTTATAAGTGCCCACAGATGATTCTAATGTGCTCCAAAGGTTATGTGGAAGTATAAATTTCAACAACTTAAAATACATAATTCTTAATAAGCATATAGTCAACACAAACAATGATTTGCTTAACTTATGAACAAAGAAATCCAGCAGGATGGCAACGCTGGTTCACAAGAGTAGACACTGAAGTATACATAGTCAGTGAAAGAAAGAATGCTGCAATAAGGTTGTTAAATAAGATACAAAACTGGTTAATGTCCTACAGGGCAACGAAACTCTTCTTTTTGAAGTGTATAGAAATCATTTGCAATTGAACGATTTTCTATACAGCAAGACCCCTACATAGGAACGAGTTCCATTCCGAGAGTACGTTTCTAAGTCCAGTTTGTCCCTAAGTCCAACAAAGTTAGCCTAGGTACCCAGCTAACACAATTGGCTATACAGTACCAGCTACATCACTGCTGCTTTTATACTTGCTTCTGGACATCTTGGGCTTAAAATAAAGATATATTACTACTGTACTCTATACAGTACTGAACAGTAAAGTACACAAAAACACAACCACTTGTAGAGGATGTATGCATGTGACAATGTATACCAGACATGTGAACTAATTTACACGATTGGACATGTGAACACACGTTTGCATCTTTGAACATTTGCAGCTTGAAGGTTTGTATGTAGGGGACTTATTATAGTTAGCTTCAGTTTGTACAATCCCTAATCAAGTAGTAAGTCAGACAAACTCTAAGAAGAATTTTTAAAGGCACATAGTACTCCTTTTGCCTTATTTCTAAGTTTTGAATGACTTCTCTGCATTAGGGCAAGTGGTGGTCTCTGTTAAAATGCAAGTGCCCAGGACCAGAAATTCTTCCCACTGATTGGAGTCCATTCATGGCTTGGTCAGTCCAATATGCATTCAATGAGCACTTGCTGAGTGCATGACCCTATGAGAGGTATGAAGATGAATAGGACACTGTTGCTAACCCTCATACATACAGCATCCTGGGGAAGAGCACGTACACAGACAATTGGTACACTCGGAAGCAAGTTAAGGCCCGAAGGTCTGTATAAAGGGAATTGACCTGGGATCTGACAGAGGAAAACACCTATGGAAGGAGGAGGTACCAGTGAACCTGGGCATCAAAGGATGGCAAGATGTCTATGGGAATGGAAAGCACTCCAGGCACGACGACTCACACCTGTCATCTCAGCACTTTGGGAGGTTGAAGTGGGAGAATTCCTTGAGTCCAGGAGTTCGAGACCAGCCTGAGGCAACATAGTGAGATCCCATCTCTATTTCATTAAAATTAATAAAATAATCCAGGCACGGTGGCTCACGCCTGTAATCCCAGCACTTTGGGAGGTAGAAGTGAGAGGATTACCTGAGCTCAGGGGTTCAAGACCAGCCTGAACAACATGGCGAGACCCCGTCTCCACAATAAATCCAAAAATCAGCCTGGCATGGTGGCACATGCCTGTGGTTCCAGCTATTTGGAAGGCTGAGGCGGAAGGATTGCCAGAGCCCAGCAGGTTGAAGCTGGGATGGCCATGAGTGTGCCACTGCACTCCAGTCTGGGTAACAGAGTGAGACTCCACCTCAAAAAAATAATAAAATAAAATAAACAAAACAGAGAAGCACTCCAGGGAGAGGGAACAGCATGGGAGAAGCCTCAGAGGCAGGAAAGCACAGACATGTTCAGAGGACTGGCAAGCAGTCCAATTTAACAATACAAAGCACTTGCTTGGGAGATTAATGAGAGGAGACATAAGGTAGGACAAGCAGTCAGAGCCGGGATCTCAGAGCAGCTTGAATGTCAATTAAGGGATCTGGACTTTATCCAGTTGAAAACCAACGATCGCTGTTTGTTTTTTGGGTTTTTTTTTTTTTTTTGAGTTGGATTCTCACTCTGTCACCCAGGCTGGAGTGCAGTGGATAGCTGCTCAAGGTCACCGCAGCCTTGACCTGGTGGATTCAGGCCATTCTTCCACCTCAGTCTTCCAAGTAGCTGGAACTATGGGTATGCACCACCATGCCCAGTCATTTTTTTTTTGGTTTATTGTAGAGACGAGGTCTTGCCATGTTGCTCAGGCTGGTCTCGAACCCCTGAACTCCTGGAATCTTTTTGTCTCCGCCTCCCAAAGTGCTGGGATTATAAGCATGAGCCACCACGTCCGACCTAACGATTGCTGTTTTGAGGACAGAGGTGAGTACATTTAGCTTGTAGAGAAGGGACAGGACGGGAACACAGGACATGGAAGGGAGGGTGCCCATGCCCACCACAAGATTTTTGGGAACAGACAGCTCTGGGTATGACCTGACTCCTCATTAGGGTTCTATCTTTCCTTCACTCAAATGGAAGCCCTTCGGGTTTAACCCCTTTGAAATTCATCCCCAGTTTTGAGACCAGCAGAGGCAGGAGTGAGAAAGGGCCTGCGTTGCAATGGGACGTCTGGGAAGGGAGGCCCTTTCCTCTTGGACGTCCAAGTGCTACCTGTTCTTCACTCTGTCCCCAGGAGCTGGAGGCTCAGGGCCAGGTCCCTGAGGGGCCACCATCCTGTAGGATCATCACTCTGATGTGGGACATACTGCTCTGTCAGCCCTGCCCCTCAGGAACTACTTGCCAAACCATCCTGGTATGGGGCCTGGCATCTGAGAACGGCTATCTTAGGACCACATAAACCAGAGTTCAAATCCTATCTCTAGCACTTTCTTGCCATGTAACTTCAACAATCTGTGTCTCTATTTTCTCAGTTGTAAAATGGGGGTCATAATAGTTCCTCCCTATCAGCTCAACACGGGATTGTGTGAGATGACGAAAACCCCCAATACCAAGCCTGGGACACAGTATGTGCTGGGCATGGGGTGTGGGTGTTAACAATGAGCCCACCTGATCCTGGAAATTTTCTTTGCCTTTGTAGATTTTAGAGAGGACACAATCTTAGATAGAAAGGAGGAAACCAGGTTTTAGACTTTTTGGGGGGAAGGAAGTCATTTTTTCACCTTGGGTAAGTCCTGACCCATGAGGGACTTAACTCTCTCCTTTGCGAAATGTTAAGGCACGGAGGATATGTTGGTTGAGGAAAGGATACAGCAAGTCCCCTACATATGAACCTTTAAGTTGCAAGCTTTCAAAGATACAAATGTACATTTGCATTTCCAATTACATAAATTAGTTCACATGTCTGGTGTACATTGTCATGTGTGTGCATCCTCTACAAGTGGTTGTGCTTTTGTGTACTTTACTGTACGGGATGGTAAATAGTACAGTAGTATAATATCTTTATTTCAAACCCAGGATGTCCAGAAGCAAGCATAAAAGCAGCGGTGATGCAGCTGGTACACTATGATTGTGTTAGTTGGGTACCTAAGCTAACTTTGTTGGACTTATGAACAAATCAAACTTATGAACATGCTCTCAGAACGAAACTCATTCATATGTAGGGTACTTACTGTAGAGGCTGGGGCCGCTGCCACAGGGAAAATGGGACGAGTGGTTGGCCAGACAATCTCTGGGTCTCTCCTAGAGTTCATTTCATTCATGCCTGCATCCCTCTACCCTTCAGTGAGAGTTTACTGAGCCCCTGCTCACCGTCAAGAACAAGAGGACATGATTATTACTTGCAAGGGTCCAGCCAAGGTCATCTTCTAGGTCCCACTATGTCTCTTTTTCAGAGCCACTGAGCAGGTCTAGCCACAGGTGCTCAGGGAATGAGTGCTCAACTCTGTGCCAGGGCCAGTACCAGGGACTGAGGCTGCACAGGGCCCTGTCCTCAGGATGGCATGCAGTCAGGGGCGGGGACAGGGGTCCACAGTGGTGTGGGAATATGGGGGAGAGACCCATACCTCTGTTCCTATGGACAAGGAAAGGCTTCACAGAACTAGCCACGAAGAATGGGTAGTCTTCCAGTAGAAGAGGGAAAAGGCATTCCAGGCAGAGGTAACTGCAGACCCAAAGACGTTCCCCCCACAGGAGAACCTGGAGAGCAGTAAGTGGAGAGGTAGACAGGGAACCTTGAATGGCCCGTGCTGTGGAATTTGGAGCTTTTCCTGCAGACTATGAGGACAGAGATATTTAAGGAGTGTCAGATGACCATATTTACACTTGAGGATGGTAGGTCCAGCTGAAGTGTGGAGGACAGGTCAGCTGAGTCAGGAATAAAGGCAGGGGTGGCTGAGATTCACACAGGAAACAGGAGAGGGGGCAGTAGGGATGGGGGAGGGATCATGTGAGGTAGAAGTCCAGGGCTTGGTGTTGGGTCGGATGGGGCCAGGGGAGTCCAGGAAGCCTCCAGGATGCTGGCTAGAGCACAGGGTGGATGGTGGGACTGGTCACTGAGGTGGGGAAGAAGAAGAGGAGCAGGTTGGGGTAGGGCCTGGGGATGAGGGGTCTCAGACTCCTAGACTCAAGTGATCCTCCCACTTCAGCCTCCCAAAGTGCTAGATTTTAGGCCTAAGTCACTGTACCAGATGAGAGGTATTTGGAACAGAGGATCTCAGGAAGAGAGGCCCACAGACAGCTGGCTATCTGGACTTGAAGAGGGGCGGGGAGTTGAGTTGCAGACAGCTGGGAGTGCAGCTATAGGTAAGAAGGGGTCCTCCATTTTGAATGAGAAAAACAGAGGACTGAGGCAGAACTCAAAGAGTCACTACCCCTTAAAAACTTGTTTTGTTTTCTTCTGATTGTAAGAGTAATACATGCTCATTGCAAAAAAAAAAAAAAGTGCCCAGGTTTTTGGCATCTCTCCTGACTGGCAAAGAGATTGTTTACTATGTGCTAGGCATGGTGCTGTCATCATTTTTTTCTAACTTTACTGAGGTATAGTTTATAAATCATAAAATGTATCCACTTCAAGTGTGTGACTCAATGATGTTTTTAGTAAATGCATTGAGTTTTACAACTAGCACAATAATCCAGTTTCAGAAGAGTTTGGTCACTCTCGTAAGACCTCTCACGCCCATTTACAGTCCTATCTCTATTCCCACAATTAGCCCAGGCAACCAGGAGTCTCTCCTTCTCTATAGATCTGGCTAATCTTCATTCTGACAGATCTCTCCAACTGCCCAATTTTAGTTGTACTTCACAGCGGCAGCCCTTCTTAGGGTCCCTCAGGGCCGCCCCATGCTCTAAGCATTCATGACAATCCCTGGCCCTTTAAACACTCCAACAGCTCAATACCAACATCCCGTTGCCCATACCCCACTGCCCACACGCCATCATCACCAACCTAGTGGCAATATCCAAGGCCGCACTCCAAATCCACTTGTCCATCCCATGATGGACAACCGTCCAATTGTCCCATCACCAACAACTCTCCCAAGAACTATCTGGTCTACTGCCACTCGCTGCTCTTCTGAATGTTGTGTCTCATTCTTTTTTTCTTTTTTTCAATTGGTGTCTCACTCTGTCATCTAAACTGGAGTGCAGTGGCACGACCATGGCTCACCACAGCCTTGACCTTCTGGGCTCAGATGATCCTTTCATTTCAGTCTCCCAAATTTCTGGGAATGTAGGTATGTACCACCATATCTGGCTAATTTTTTAAAAATTTTTCGTATAGGCAAGGTCTTGCTATGTTGTCCAGCAGGCTGGGCCCGAATTCCTGGGCTCAAGCAATCCTTTCGCCTTGGCCTCCCAAACTGGCGGGATTACAGGTATGAACCACTGCAGCCAACCTTGCTCCATTCTTGTGTCTCCATTCCACCGTACTCCCTGATGGACCCTCATCACCGAAAAGTATCCAAGGAGTATCCAAGGACCACAGCTGAAAGTCTTCTCAGCCAAAGAAGAATCGAGATAGCTGTCCAATGCACAGGGACTGAACTAGAAGAGAAGTGTCTCCACCTTCTTTTCTGAGAGACATCCCACCCCCAACAATTACACTTCAAGTTTATGACCCTGAGTCTCAAATAGGTATTCAAATAGGTACTGAATTCTGCCAAACAATCCTATTACACGACCCTAGGAAATCTACTCTTCTGCCCCCAGAATGACCACTCCATACCTCCTTTCTTCCTGAATCTCAAATACCTTCTCCCATAACTGATGTCGCCTTTAACTGATGACCTCATCATGCCTATTCCCCTCTTCTACTGTATTTAAACCTACAGCCCTATCAGCCCTATCTTCCTTTCTGCTACATGAGATGAGCTGTCTGTGCTCGCTCCTAAGGTCAGTTTACTCGGGCCTTTTTAAGGATCTCACTCCTGCAGTCATCTCCTCTTCTTCCCCCAGCGTCCATCTCCCCCTCTCTTCAGGACCACTCTCATCAACATATAAACATCCTTTTAAGAAACCTTTCCTTTGTCCCACATCAACCCACTTCTCTGATCCTTTTCCCAGCAAAACTTCACGAAAGGCACTATGCGTGGTGGCTCACGCCTGTAATCCCAGCACTTTGGGAGGCTGAGACAGGAGGATTGCTTGAGTGCAAGAACTTGAGACCAGCCTGGACAGCATAGGAGACCCTGTCTCTACTAAAAATAAAAATTAGCTGGACATGATGGCACATGCCAGTAGTCCCAACTACTTGGGAGGCTGAGGCAGAAGGATCACCTGAACCCAGGAGGTTGAGACTGTGGTGACAGAGACCCTGACTGAAAAAAAAAAAGAGAATGAGAGCATCCAGAAGAGCAGCTGGTAGAAGTAGACCAGCTAGTTCTTGGAAGAGTTGTTGGCAATGGGACAATCCTTCTGAAGCAGAAGGGTTGCCTGAGCCCAGGAGGTTGACACTACGGTGAACCATGATCATGCCACTGCACTCCAGCCTGGGCAACAAAGTATGATCCAACTCCAAAAAAGAAAAGAAAAGTAATGTTTCCCTCTCTGGAGGCAATTGCTATTACTCATTTTTTGGTATTCTTCCAAATATAATACCTCTACCCCCTCTAATTGGGCTCTTATCTCTACCCTGACTCTGAAAAGCCCCTTCCCAAGGTCTCCAGTGACCTAAACCAGTCCAGAGCCACACATTCCCAGCAGCTTCTCCTCCTCCCCTCTGGTCATTCCCTAGTCTCCTTTGCTGGCTCCTCCTTCCCCATCAGTTCTCTGAAGTGCGAGTCCAGACCCAGGTTCTTACCCCTCCCTAGGTGTTCTCTGTTCCCAGTCCTGTAGCTTCAAGTACTTTCTATGTGCCAACAATCCCATTTCAAAAATCTTCCACCTCCATCTTTTTCCAAGAGCTCCAAACTCTCATCCAAATTCCTAAATGTTATTCCATTTGGTTATCTAAATGGCATCTCAAATTTATAGAAGTGCTGGTCTCCAGATGATGCAACTGTTCACCCATTTGATATCACCATTCACCCATTTGCTCAGACAACTGAGCTCACCCCTTGTGTTATGGTCTAAGTGACACTTGGCTGCTCTCCCTTGATATCAATACATTCAAAGGGGCAGGGAACTGGTAGAAAGAAATTTACTTCTGAATTTGAATCCAGGGAGCAGAGCTGGACTCCAGGTCTTTCTAGAATGTTTCTGCCCACCCTTCAGGCCTTGCAGTCCACTTTCATAGTCCAGAGTTATCAGTACCTCTACATTAGCCATGTGACCAGCAGAGCATTGTATAGAGCTCAAGTTACAGTTGCATTTTACATTTAGATAATGACATTTAGCATTAAGAAGTTTACAAGGCCCAAGACATCCTGCATGACAAAAGTTATACAAATCACAGGAATTACGATTACTTTGACACTATATTGTTCAAACCTATGACTGTTAAGAAAGGGAGTAAGCTGGCTTGGTGGCTCAGCCTGTAATCCTGCGCCTTTGGGAGGCTGAGGTGAGTGAATTGCCTGAGCCTGTGGGTTCGAGACCCACCTGGGCAACTTGGCGAGACTTCATCTCTACAATAAATCAAAAAATTAGCTGGGCATGGTAGTGCACACCTGTAGTTCCGGCTACTCGGAAGGCTGAGGTGGAAGGATCACCGGAGCCCAGCAGGTTGAGGGTGTGGTGGCAGGGAGCGTGCCACTGCACTCCAGTCTGGGCGACAGAGTAAGACTCCAACTCAAAAAAAAAAAAAAAAAAGAAAGAAAGAAAAGAAAAGAAAGGGAGTAAATAGGGATTTATATCTTTGGGTGCAGTCTGCAGGGTAGTCAAGGATTCCCTGAAGCTACTTACTGGGAGTACATAGAAGACACGAGGACTCTCAGTAATGTGTTCTGGAATGTGCAGGAGCGCTTGAACCTTTGCCATGCCCTTCTCTAGGGGCTGTGGCAATATGGATGGACTTTAGCAGGTCTCTGTGTTACTTACGCAGACATCCAATCCATCAGAAAAACGCTTTAGCCCCGTTTCAGGATATACGCTAAATCCAGCCTCGTCTTACACCATCCAGCCTGGTCTGACACTTCCACAACTCCCCCTTCCCACCTCCCACTCCCCATCACCTCTCACCTGGATACAACAGCCTCTTCCCTGGATTGCCACGGTTCTTTCTCCACAGGGCGGCCAGCGTGAGCTTTGACAATATGACTCCTGCTTGAGACACAAGTCTTCCCGGTGGTTTCCCACTTTGCTCAGAATAAATCCTTACAATGACCCTGCACAAGGTCTTTCTCTCTCTGCTTTTCCACCTCATCTCACATCACCACCACCACCACCCCCCCCAACACACACACACACACCCCGTCCTTATGATTCGGTGACACATGCTCTTAGGCCCTTCTCCTGAGCATGCCCTTCTCCCAGACCCGCAGTGGCTGCCTGCTGCCTCCTCTCAGGACTTCCCTCTAAGAAGCCCCCTCTGGCTACCGCCAGGCCTCACCTCCAGTTTTATGGTCTGTCAAGCCCTTCTTAGTTCCTGAAATTACTTGCAAACATGTTTATGCCCCACTGGAATGCAAACTCCTTGAGGACAAGGTCTCTGATTTGTTTCATACTTTTACTTTTTTTTTTTGAGTTGGAATCTCATTAATTTGAATAAAATATTTTATAAACCCAATTATAAGCCGGGCTCGGTGGCTCAGCCTGTAATCCCGCGCCTTTGGGAGGCTGAGGTGAGTGGATTGCCTGAGCCCACGGGTTCGAGACCCGCCTGGGCAACTTGGCGAGACCTCATCTCTACAATAAATCAAAAACTAGCTGGGTGTGGCAACGCGCACCTGTAGTTCCAGCTACTTGGAAGGATGAGGCAGAAGGATCACCAGAGCCCAGCAGGTCAAGGCTGCGGTGGCCGGGAGCGGCCACTGCACTCCAGTCTGGGCGACAGAGTGAGATTCCAACTCAAAAAAAAAGAAAAGCACACTGTCCTCCCCACTGGGAACACTGATTCTTTAGAAAAACTTTTTTTTCTCGGCCAGCTCGGTGGCTCAACCTGTAATCCCATGCCTTTGGGAGGCTGAGGTGAGTGGATTGCCTGAGCCCGCAGGTTCGAGACCTGCCAGGGCAGCAAGACCTCATCTCTACAATAAATCCAAAAATCAGCCGGGCGTGGTAGCGCGTGCCTGTAATTCCAGCTACTTGGAAGGCTGAGACGGAAGGATCGCCGGAGCCCAGCAGGCGAGGCTGCGGTGGCTGGGAGCGGCCACTGCACGCCAGTCTGGACGACAGAGTGAGACTCCACCTCAAAAACAAAACAAAACAAACAAAAACAAACCAAAAAAAACCCAATTATAAAAATATTACTTCAATACTTAATATAAAATTATTGTTATTATTATTACTTTGAGTTGAAGCCTCTCACTCTGTCACCCAGACTGGAGTGCAGTGGCACGCTCCTGGCCACTGCAGCCTCGACCTACTGGGCTCCGGGGATCCTTCCACCTCAGCCTTCCAAGTAGATGGAACTACAGGCGCACGCTACCACACCTGGCTATGTTTCATACTTTTAATCCCTGCACCTGAAATAGTAGCTAGTTCACAGTAGGAGCTCAATCAATGTTGACTGACTCCTGAAATGAAAGAGCAAGCTTATAAGAGTAAAGTCTGTAAGGATTGGGGACCCTTTCAAACTTAATCATAATTATCTGTGGTCTCTTTTTTTTTTTTGAGTTGGAGTCTCACTCTGTCGCCCAGACTGGAGTGCAGTGGCCGCTCCCGGCCACCGCAGCCTCCACCTGCTGGGCTCTGACGATCCTTCCGCCTCAGCCTTCCAAGTAGCCGGAATTACAGGCATGTGCTACCATGCCCGGCTGATTTTTTGATTTATTGTAGAGATGAGGTCTCGCTGCCCAGGCGGGTCTCAAACCCGCGGGCTCAGGCAATCCACTCACCTCAGCCTCCCAAAGGCGCAGGATTACAGGCTGAGCCACTGAGCCCGGCTTGTGGCCTCTTTAGAGTCAAAAAAAAGAAAGAAAGGAAGAAGGAAAGAAAAAGTTCTAAAGTCGGACACAGTGACTCATGCCTGTAATCTCAGCACTTGTGGAGGAGCTGGAGGATTGGTTGAACCCAGAAGTTGAAAACCAGCTTGCGCAACATACTGAGATCTTGTCTCTACAAAAAATCAAAACAAAGATTAGCCAGGCCTGGTGGCCTGCACCTGTAGTGCCAGCTACTTGGGAGGCTAAGGTAGAAGGATCACCTGACCCCAGGAGGTCAAGGCTGTGGTGAGCTATGATCGTGCCACTGCACTCCAGTCTGGATGACAGAATGAGACCCAACTCAAAAAAAAAAAAAAGGTTCTCAAACACAATCCTCCCCATCTTTCCCACATCACTCACGTGAGACTTGGCAGAGGTCAGAAAGAACATCCTGTTTAACACCTTCCATTGTCCTCACACTCAAAATCCCAGTAAAATTGCCATTCCACTATGCTATACCACAGGCTAGTAAGTAGAAACCCTCCTCTTCCCCCATTCCCCCCTCCTTTCCCCCTATATTTCCCCTGTGGCATCAAGGGTAGACAAGCTGGCTTCACATCAGACCCAGGAGATGTGGAAAGGGCTTGCGTGCTAACTAACCTCCCTATAGGGAGATGTAAAATTTGCCCATAAATAAAACCTTTTATTATTTAGCTTCAACATTAAATTTCATCGGTCTGTAGCATGTGTTTCATTACACGCACCAGACACTAACATGTATTTAAAAATGAAGTTCTGGAATGCTGCCCTGGCTTGCAGAACTCAAGTAAAGAGATTCTAGTGCGGCCTTGAGGGACACTCAGAACTTGCCTCCCAAGATGGCCTGGGTGATCGTCATTTGGACTTCATAGAACACTTTGCAGTGGTGATAAAGATGCTCTGATTGTACTTCTAGCTGATTTCAATCTATTGCTGCTTTTAGATAAAATCCCAGAGTCAAAGCTGTCAGAACAGTGCCCCAGCTAAGCATGAGTGTGCCCCAAATGACTGCGGAGGGAATTCATTCTATGAGAAAGGTACAGAGGCTTGGCAATAGCTGTTCTCTCTGTCCCTAAACCTTTTTTTCTTCTTTTTTGTTGTTATTATTTTTTACCTTCTGCTCCTTTGTTCCTGACTGTGTGCCAGAACAACACTTCTCACATGTTAATGTGCATAGGAGTCACCTGGGGATCTTGTTAAAATGAGTCTAAGGGTCTAAGGGTCTGGGGTGGAACTTGGTTCTAATAAGCTCTCAGGCGATGCTGATGTCGCTAGTCTGGACCACACTTTCAGTAGCAAAACTCTAGCACCGCAGTGTCCAATATGACAGTCACTAACCAGCCCCGTGTGGCTATTTAACTTAAAATTAATTAAAATTAAACAAGGCTGGGCATGGTGGCTCACGCCTGTATTCCCAGTGCTTTGGGAGGCCAAAGCAAGAGAATTGCTTGAGTCTAGGAGTTCAATACCAGCCTGAGCAACATAGCGAGACCTCTTCTCTACAAAAAATAAAGAAGTTAGCCAGACATGGTGAAAAGCATCTGCAGTTCCAGCTACTCAGGAGGCTGAGGCAGAAGGACTACCTGAGCCCAGGAGGCTGAGGCTGTGATGAGCCATGATGGTGCCACTACCCTCCAGTCTGGGGGATAGAGTGAGGCTCCAACTAAAAAATAATATCAACCATGACCATAATTTCTGGGACGTGCAAGAGACAAGGAGCAACCACTTCTTTGTTGCTTGTCTATTTCCTGGAGACTCAGTGCAGGGGGAACATTTACAACCCGGACCCACAGTCCCTTCCCCCTACCCCATCCTTGTTAAGGGGTCTGGAATGTGACAGGGGAGCTTTGCAGGGGAAAGTCCAGGGAACCTGAGGCCCCACGTCTGCTGCTTCCACTTCCCCGAGCATCTTCATTCCACAAAGGGGCGGGGGGAGAAGGGAAATTACTAGAGAATGGAGTTAATTCTGCACACATTGGAGCAATAAGGAAACGAGACCCAGCTCCCTCCTCTCCGACTGATCCCAGCACTCGCTTCAGCAATTCACAGCACGGGGTTCTCCAGCTGGGGAGAGAGGGTGGGTGGAGAGACGTTTTCCAAGAATGCCTTTCATGTGGACCCAATGCTGTCATTTTCCCGGCAATTCTGTGAACCAGGACCTGGGGCAACTTCCCGAAGTGCAGTTGGTGTGCATGTGGCCAGCTCTAGAAATCACATCACAGAGAGTCGTATAACTGGGGAGCCCAGGAAATGCCTGCTTCGTCACCCCCAGGGTTCATGGCCCGGCAGGGCTGGGAGAAGCCCAAGGACTGGGATGGCTTGTTATCTCACAGGGAAAATGTTGCCCCCAGCTACAGCAGTGAGTGGCTGGCCGGGAGCTGAACCTCAGCAGCCTCCTGTCTTGGGCAAAGACTCTGCTAATTCACATGAGAACAACAACCCCTCTGTCTATAAATTTACACGCAAGGCTGATACTGTCCATCCCACATACTCGGGTTAATGCTGCAGTCAACCAGGACACATGTAGCTGGCAACACAAGTGGAAAGAATGCTGGAGGGTAAGTCGGAAAAACTGGAATCAAAGCCTGCCTCTGGCCCTTACCACCGTGTGTCTTTGAGCAAGTCTCATTTCATCTCTAGGCCTCAGTTTACTGATCTGTAAAAGGAGGATAATATCTATTTTTCAGGGTTGTTCAACATTTGGTATACAGTTGATGTAATCATTCTATCCCTAGCCAGTGCCTCATGAAGATGACTGTGTGGAGAGGGAGACAGACACCAATCAAAGATTCACATGAAAAAGTGTAAAATCAACCAGGTGTGGTGGCTCCTGCCTGTAATCCTAGCATTTTGGGAGGTCGAGGTGGGAAGATCGCTTGAGCCCAGGAATTCAAGACCAGACTGGGCAACATAGCAAGACTTTGTCTCTATTTCAATGTATAATTTTTTTTAAAGAAAAGGAAAAGTGTAAAATGACAACTGTGTCAGATAAAACAGAGTTACAAAATGTAATGAGAATTTGTAAAGGGGAACTGACCTAGTCACGGCAACCAACTTCCCTGAGCATGTGATGACTGAGCTCAGAAGTCAGATGTGATAGAGGTTAACTAGGTAAAGAAAAGAGGGAAGACCATTCTGGTCTTAGGGAACAGCATGTGCCAAGAGCCTGTGGCAGGGAAGTGCTTAGCAGTCTACGAGGGACAGACAGAGGACTGGTGTGGCTAGATGGCAGAGAGTCAGGAGACACACAGAGGGAAGAGAAACTGGGAAGAGAACTGAGATAAAACTGTATATCTACCTCCTAGGGGCCTCACACTGTGTCAGGTCGTAGAGGTCAAACCCATTGTAAACACCTCTGACCTCAAGAAACTGACAGTTCACTGAAGCAGGATAATAACTGGAAATTTCCTTTCAATATTCTTTGGTATACCAGATCTTTTGCCGCATTTGGGCCATGACCTGTAAGAAATTCAGACGGCGTCAAACGTGTCCAATTGGAATTTCTAAAACACTGACCTCCTACACACACACACAGTCCATCTGCAGGGAACCATGAGGGGATCAGACCCAGCTTCCCAAGGGTGTCAGGAATGGTTATGGGAGAATACATCCAATGTGACCAGAAATGTCCCTTTTCTGCAGAATGCCCTGCCCCATCCACACTGGCCACTGGCCTCTTGAGAGAGACGTTGGAACATTACATCACATCCAGTTGCTCTCCGACTACACAAATGGTTTGCATTAGGGAACCGTGGTGACTTCCTGGCTTCATTCTTTCCAGATGAGGGCAGAGCTGCTGGTGTAATCAGATGAACGAGTGGGTGACTGATGCCTGCTGTCAGTTGAGGGAGCCTTGTACTGGAGACAGTGAGAAGTACCCCAACCTCACCTGCTTAGAATGGCTCGGCCCAGTAATCCAAGACCCTTGGCCAGGGACCAGTGGGCATCATGATGGGCACAAATCTTAGTCCACACAATCTGCATTCATCTACAACTGAACTAAATATCACCCGTGAGTGCCTTTCTAGTCAGGCGTGGTGGCATGCATCTGTAGTTCCAGTTACTTGAAAGGCTGAGGCAGAAGTACCACCTAAGCCCAGCGGGTCGAGGCTGTGGTGGCCGTGAGCTTGCCGCTGCACTCCAGCCTGGGTGACAAGAGTGAGACTCCAACTCAAAAAAAAAAAAAAAAGATGTCAAATGCAGCCTGGGCAGCATAGTGAGACCCAGTCTCTACATGTTTTATTTAAAAATAAATAAAACATTAGCCAGATGTAGTGGCACACACCTGTAATCCCAGCTACCTGGGAGGCTGAGGCAGAAGGATCACATGAGGCCAGGAGTTTAAGGTTGCAGTAAGCCATGATCATGAGACTGCTCTCCAGTCTGGACAACATCGCAAGACTCTATCTGAAAAAAAGATGCCAAAAAAGACACCAAAAAAGTGTTTGGTCCCTCTTTATGGAAGGAAGTCAGAAAGGAATGGTACAATAAGACATCTGGACTCATTTCAAGTTCAATTCTGATATTGGGAACAAGTTGGAAAATAGTTGTTCCCTATTGAGTCCTCCCTTTACCTCACAATCCCTGCTCCCCAAAGGAAAGGTTAGGCCCAAGTCAAATGCCTGCACCTGGAGCCCACAAGGCTGGCAGGCCCACAGCAGGTGCTCCCAGAGGGTGAGGCCATGGGTGTCAGAGGAGACTCCTCCAGGGCCAGCATTAACGGGGGCGGGGGCAGGTTGCAATGCATTCAGAGTTAATGGGGGCGGGGGCAGGTTGCAATGCGTTCAATGCATTCTCCCCACTCTGTACTATCACCTTACTGAAGTTTCAGCACAGGGTTACTGTCCAGTGGTGAGAATAGTGGTGTTAGCAGCAGCGTGGGGCCAGTACCGTGCTTCAAAGAGAGCTACAAAGCCCTCTGGGTCAGAGGTGGGAACTCCCTGGCATCCCTGCTGTCAGGCAAATGGCACAGTCAACCATTACCCCCAGGTGCACCAGGCACCTCGGGCACTCTGCCAGCTGCTGACGCTAGCATTGAGAGTGCTTCCTGTCAACTAGCCATCAAGCCGTTTCTGATTGCACCATGAAACTTACCCTGACAAGAAGAGGGCCAACTTTATATGTCCTTCTAGAGCCAGTTTCCATGGAGATCTACCCCTCTCCATCCCAGCCATGCTTTCCTCCTTGCTGGGCCCTGAACACATCAAGCGTGCAATCTGGGGCCTTGCACTCACTGTTCCCTCTGTCCAGAAGATAGCTCTTCCCCAGATATCCACACAGCTGCCTTTCTCGCCTCCTTTGGGTTGTTGATCAATTGCCATTTTATCAGCGAGATCTTCCCTGATGTCCCATTTTAAATGCTATGCCACCCCTCCCCGTTCTCCACTCCGTTCCCTAGTTTATTTTTCTCCAAGGCATTTAGCACCATCTGTCCTCTTTATTGTTTATTGTCTTCTTCCCTATCCCATGAGGACAGGGACTTTGTCTTATTCATGACTTTATGAAGGAAAGAAGGAATAAAAGCGACTTCATAGGTGCTGTCTGTCTTGTCCTCATCATATATACAAAGCAATAAAGCCCAGAGAGGTTATGTGACTTAGCCAAGACCACACAGCTATTCAATAGAGGAGGGTAATCTCTTCTTTTTTTTCTTTTCTTTTCTTTTCTTTCTTTCTTTCTTTTTTTTTTTTTTAGTTGAAGTCTCTGTTGCCCAGGTTGGAGTGCAATGTGGCATACTCATGGCCACTGCAGGCTTGACCTGCTAGGTTCAGGCACTCCTTCCACCTCAGCCTTCCAAGTAGCTGGAACTATAGGTGCATGTCACCATAGCCGGCTTTTTTTTTTTTTTTTAATTTTTATTGTAGTGACAAGGTCTCTCCAAGTTACCCAGGCTGGTCTCAAACCCCTGGGCTCAGAAAATGCTCTTGCTTCACCCTTCCAAAATGCTGGGATTACGGGTGTAAACCTCTGCGCCTGGCCTTCTTTTTTTCTTTTTTTGAATTGGGGGTCTCACTCTCTCACCCAGGCTGGAGCGCAGTGGCATGATCATGGCTCACTGCAGCCTCAAATTCCTGAACTCAAGCGATTCTCCTGCCTCAGTCTCCCGAGTAGCTGGGAATGCAAGCATGCACCACCACACCCAGCAAATTTTTTAAAATTTTTTTTGTAGGGACGAGGTTTTGCAATGTTGCCCAGGTTGGTCTTAAACTCCTGGGCTAAAGCAATCCTCCTGCCTTGGCCTCCCAAGGTGCTGGGATTACAGGCGTGAACCACTATGCCCAGCCTCCTCTGGTTAATTTCTAATGAACTTGTTCCCTGAATACATCCTGCTTTACCAGCCTTTCCATGGGTCTTCTCACATATTGCCAGTACCTGTAATTATCTCCTTCCATCTTCAAATACAGGGATTCTACCCTCATCCCTCCAGGCACAGCTCATAGCCTTCTCCAGGAAGCCCTCTTGGGTGCCCCTAGCTGGCAGTGAACCTTGCCTCCTGTAAACTTCCAGTTTACTTTCTCTGCCTGATAAAAACATATACCAGAGTCTGCCTCGTAGACAGCGCTCTGTGCACTAGGACTTGAGCAGTACTCAAGCCAGGGCAGTGGCTACATTCCCCTATCTTGATAGCCTGTTTGCAGCAGCCCCCAAGAAGGGAGTGAAAGTCTGAAAACAGAATCCCTTCAGCCTCAGTCCTCCCTGTCCCCCCAAAAACATCCATGTATACCTGAGAGAGCAAGGAGGGACTCAGTGACCGATGATGGACCCAATACATAAAAGAACGAATGGAGAGAGGACTATCGCCCCCCTCTCTCCACACTGTCACTCCTTAAGGCAGGATGAGGATGTGATAGTTCTTTGAAGCGCCCCACAGTACCCACCCTGGGTTTTAGGAAGTGTTTGGTCCCTCTTTATGGAAGGAAGTCGGAAAGGAACGGTACAATAAGACATCTGGACTCATTTCAAGTTCAATTCTGATATTGGGAACGAGTTGGAAAATAGTTGTTCCCTATTGAGTCCCCCCTTTACCTCACAGCTCCTGCTCCCCAAAGGGAAGGTTAGGCCCAAGTCAAATGCCTGCACCCAGAGCCCACAAGGCGGGTGGGCCCACAGCAGGTACTCCTAAAGGTGAGGAGTCAGAGGAGACTCCTCCAGGGCCAACCTGGAGTTAATGGGGGCGGGGGCAGGTTGCAAACAGAGCTTCCTGCCCTCCTCCTGTCCCATCTCCCTCCAACACAATTCTAAACAATTCAAGCACCTGCTGACAGCCGAGATAGGAGAGGCAAACCTGGGATGAAGCTCCCAGCTTGGATTTCACATAATGAGTCTCTGGAATCTGCGAAGTGATTACAAGCCCACTGGGGAGGGACCACCTACAGGTTCTGGAAACTTCCACTGCTCTACCACATGTGGCGCAACATGTCCAGCTCATCAGGGAGCAGCTCTTGGCTGAGAAAAAGGAAAAACACAGATTCCATAACAGCACAGCTTAGGAGCCTTAGGGATTCTGTGAGGAGTACGGAAGGGTGACCCAGGTTGAGGAATCATCTTGGTTTTTAGCATTCACCTAGCGGAGGAGATTGGGGAGAGTCCAGAACCCACCCTAGCAACTCCGTATCCTCCTACAAGTTCCATCCACCAGCCAGGACATGTTTTGGGGGCTTTTTTTGAATAGGAGTCTCACTTTGTTGCCCAGGTTGGAGTACAGTGGCATGTTCATGGCCACCTCAGCCTCAACCTGCTGGGCTCAGGAGATCCTTCCATCTTAGCCTTCTATGTAACTGGAACCACAGGTGTGTGCCACCATGCCTGGCTAATTTTTTGGTCTCACCAAACTGCCCCGGCTGGTCTCGAACCCCTGGACTCAGACAACCCTCTCGCCTCGGCCTCCCAAAGTGCTGGGATTACAGGCATGAGCCACTACACCCAGCCAGGACATGTTTGTTTATTTATTTTTCACTGAAAAAACTGTCCCTAACTAGACATGTGTATTGCTTGTATTAGTACCTATTTTAAAGTCATGAAGCAAGAGGGAACTTGGGTTTCACAATTGAGCAGCCACAAGGCACAGAGAGGTACAGTGAGTTGCCTGGGGTCACACAGGCAGGGAGGGGCTCAGCCAGGCCTAGTCTCTGGTCCCCTGCCCCTGGCGTTAGCCCACCCTGCCATTCTCACTCAAGTCAGAGCCAGGAAGCCAGGCTGGAAACCCAGCACTCACTTGTTGCTGGGAGAGTTGAGCCACCTGAAGCCCAGCCCCTGGTGGGTGCTGGGATTGGGTTGGGGTAACCAACGAGACCCCTGTATACTGGTCACTGTGCTGAGGACCTTACCACATCCTCTCACTTATTCCCTCTCCTGGCCTAAGAGATGTAGAGGAGGGGACTGTGTTTCCTATTTTACAGATGAGACAACTGTGGTTCAGAGAGGTTAAGTCACTTGTCCAAGCTCACACCGCCAGGAAGTGATGGGATTGTGATTCAAATTCAGGCCAGTCTGGTACCCAGCTGTTTCTCTTCCAGGCTGCTAGACTCCGGGAAGACAGTTTGGAATAGTTGAAGCAGCAGCTGTCATAAGGTGAGAAAATACTCTGAGAATGATAGCAAGGAAGAGTTAAGACTGCATCTTTGAAGCTAAAGATTCTTGTCACAGAGGCGTGTCTACTAGACCCTCAGGCAGTCATTTAATGACCACAGGCAAGGTCTTTAATAGCTTGCTCTTTTCTGCTCTGACTACAGACACAGACTCCCCAGACAAGAAATGCCAGTTTGTGAGACAGAAAGCTTCACAGAGACAGGCCTAGCAAGAAAAGGTCAGAGGGATTGCCCCCGGGTTCCTCAGGGGAAGCAGAGGAGTACAGGGTAGTTGGCAACAACATACCAACCCTGGGTATCTCCAGGGCACAGGCCAGGGTGAGGCTCCAGGGAGCAGGCAGGGCTGGGGTCATGGAAGGCTGCCAGAGTCCAGCCTGGCCTTGGGCTGGGCCCAGAAACCAGTCCTACTAAACAAAGCATTACACAACCATCTCGTTAACTGCATCAATCCAGAAGGTCAAGCTAACTCATTCCAGCCTCCGTGAGACTCTGTTGGAGGGGCTGGGAGAGGGCAGACCCCTGAATTCCGGGGCCTTGTGTCCATGTTGATTTAATTAACTCCATGATTTCAACTTCCCTTGGGCCTGGCCTCACATGCCAGGGCCCTGGCAGCTGCCTCATGCCCCTATAGGAGCCAGGAAAAGGGGAATGTGGCAGGGCAGTGGGACAGGGTGCAGACAGGAGTGAACCACTCGCTCAGGACAGCCAGGCAGGGAATCTGGGGCTGGCAGAGCTGTGCTAGAGAGACCAAGGCTGGAGGTGCCCTGTTAGGGCTCAGGCCGAAAGTACCAGGAGAGGTTGGCAGCTTGCAGAGCGCGAGGCAAGTCAAAGCGATCAGTTCAAATCAGAGGCTGTGAGGAACACAAAGATGTCAGTGGCCAAGCTGGAGCACTGCCAGGTATAGGTATGACAGACTAGGGGTCCTCAGCAGCGCTGACGTGTGGCAAGTGGTGAGAACTGGAGAACTCCTCAAGGAAAAGTCACAGAACTCAAGGAATAAATAAAGGTCACAGAAAGATCGAGAAACCGGAACAATCCTTCCCAAAGTGTGGTCCTTGGGTCAGGAGCATTAGTATCACCCGAGAACTTCTTAGAAACGCAAAGGATCAAGCCAAATTCTAGGAGTGTAGCCCAGCAATGTGTTGTTATTGCTGTTGTTTTGTTTTCATTTTAGTGTTGTGGGGTGCCTGTGAGAATTTCCTGCATCAGTAAATTGCATGTAGGTGAAATTTGAGCTTCCAGCGAGCCCTATCTTCCCCTGGTAGTGGACAGGGTACCCAGTGGGTGGTTATGGGATCCTTTTCCCTTCACCTTCCCCCCTCCCATTACCAGTGTCCACATCAGTTTCCGCCTTTGTGTTCTCATGCCCAGTGTTCAGGGCCCGCTTATGAGTGAGAACATGTGGTATTCCGTGTTTGGTCTACAAGCCAGTAATTCTGATGCAGGATGAAGTTTAGGAGCCACTTGGCTATTCAACGTGTGGTTTGTCCATGGACCAGCACCATCAGATCACCGGAGAGCTTGTTAGAAATGCAGCATCTCAGGCCTGATCCAGACCGATTGAGTCTGTGGTTTAATGAGATCCCTGGGGGTTCCCACGCCTGAGTGCCAGTGGCCTGGGATTCTCTGGTCTGAATGTGAATGGGTCTGTGTCTAAAACCAGGGACAAACAGACACAGATGACAGTGAGGAAGTAGGCCGCACAGTCCCAGACGTAGGCAAGGGCTGTCCTCCGCTCTTCCTGAATCCAGACGGCTCCCAGAGAATGTCACCGAGAAAATAATGGCTTCACCGAGCCTGCACACGTGCGCAACCTCAACATTGTGCAGCAAGCAGATTGCAAAGGCAACAAGACAAACGGCCCAACGAGTGCTATTCATATTCCTCGGGAGACAGCTGGAGCCCCGGCGCTGCAGGCAGGCTCCCAGCCCTCCATGAGGTAGAGATGATTTAAGAAGCAGCAGCCGAGCGAGGCTGTGAGCAAGTGCAAAACCCATAGAGACACTCCTGAGAAGACAAAGGTGCTAAGGCAGGGGGCTAGACCTGTCATCGCTGCCCAGAACCCAGGGTTCTTGTACTTTCCAAGGAAACCAGCATTGATGAATGCCAGGGAGAGTGTGCTGTCGTAGCTCTAAGGTAAAACAAGAATGGTTTTACCCTCGTGACACCAGAAAGAATTCATTCCTTCCCCATCTCCCTGCCAGCTTCCTAGTGCTTGTGATTCTACCAGATTCGCCTTTCTGTCCTCCTCCCTTTTTTTAAAATAAGCTTTTTCTTTAAAAAATAGAGATAGAGCTAGGCTCGGTGGCTCAGCCTGTAATCCCGCGCCTTTGGGAGGCTGAGGTGAGTGGATTGCCTGAGCCCGCGGGTTCGAGACCCACCTGGGCAACTTGGCGAGACCTCATCTCTACAATAAATTAAAAAAAAAAATCAGTCGGGCATGGTAGCGCATGCCTGTAATTCCGGCTACTCAGAAGGCTGAGGCGGAAGGATCGCCGGAGCCCAGTGGGTCAAGGCTGTGGTGGACGGGAGCGGCCACTGCACTCCAGCCTGGGTGACGGAGTGAAACTCCAACTCAAAAAAAAAAATAGAGATAGGATCTCATTGTGTTGTCCAGCCTGGTCTCAAGTGATCGCCCCGCCTCAGCCTCCCAAAGTGCTGGGATTACAGGCACAAGTCACCACACTTGGCCTTGTTACCCTTAATGATAGCTGCCAACTAATATTTTGTGAGGTTTTATTATGTGCTAGGCTCTGAGCTAAGTACTTTGTATGAACTTTTTTCATTTAATCTTTTCAACATTTATACTAGGAAGGTACTACTATATTAGGTATTTACTAGTCTTGAGTTATTTACTAAATACTATAAGCATTTACTATTCTACAGATGGAGAAATTGAGAGTAGGAGAAATTATGTTGCTTTCCAAAAATCATCTAGAAGGCTGGGCGTGGTGGTTCATGCCTGAATCCCAGCACTTTGGGAGGCTGAGGCAGGAGGATTGTTGAGCCCAGAAGTTCGAGACCAGCCTGGGCCACATAGCAAGAGACTTCATCTCTACAAAAAATATCCACACACACACAAAAAATAGCCAGGTGTGGTGGTGCGAGCCTATAGTCCCAGCTACTCGGGAGGTTGAGGCAGAAGGATTGCCTGAGTCCAGGAGGTAGAGGCTGTGGTGAACTGTGATCACATCACTGCACTCCATCCTGGGTGACTCAGTGAGACCTTGATTCTAAAAAATTAAATTAAATTAAATAGTCAGTTGGATAGAAAGATGACATCGAAGAAGAGCCCAGACATCCCCACCCTAGGTTCTCCACCAAACCTCTGTCTTTGTTCCTCCTCGTGTGATCCTTGGACCAGCAGCTTTAACATCACTTGGGAGCTTGTGATGCAAGAATCTCAGGCCTCGTCCAGACTTTACAAAATCAGACTCAGCATTTTCAACAGGATCCCCCAGAATCGGGATGCAAATTCCAGTCTGAGAACTGTGTCTGGTTGTAAGTGCTTCCTTCCCTTGCAAGGTGCAAATCTCTCTTGCAGGAGGAACACCATTGATATCAGGGACCCTTCAGCAGGAATGAGTCAGAGATCCTCTCTGGGGAGCAGGATGTTAGGAACTCAGCAGGGGCCAGCAGGTTGGAGAGGGATCCAGAGACTGAGAGAAACAGATAAGTTTTTTTTTTGTAATTGCCATCACCAGAAATGGGTTGGCCTTGAAACTGGCCATCCCACTGGGCATGTTGGCTCATGCCTGTAATCCCAGCACTTTGGGAGGCTGAGATGAGAGGATTGCCTGAGCCCAAGGGCTTGAGACCAGCCTGGGCAACATGGCGAGACCTCATCTCTACAACAAACTAAAAAAATTGGTCAGGTGTGGTGGTACACGCCTGTGGATCCAGCTACTTGGAAGGCTGAGGCGGAAGAATTGCCTGAGTCCAGCGGGTCAAAGCTGTGGTGGCCATCAGTGTGCCACTGCAGTCCAGCCTGGGCAACAGAGATTCTGACTCAAAAAAATAAAAGAGAAGTCAACCATCCCAAGGTGAAGCCTGTCTGCTTCTGTGTGTTGCAATCTGAAGGACAGTCTGTGCAGACACCAGTGAGAAATGGCCCCAGGAAGGCATTTCTGGGTTCCCCTTACCTGGGCCTCAGCAGCCCGACCTGAGTGAGTGAGGGTAAGAACTCCACCCACCTACCTTACTGGTGTGCCTTGAGGACTGTCAGGGTGGGAAGGGGTTGGCAAAGTTTGGAGCAGGATCCAAGTCTAGGGAGCAATTCTTTCTTTGGAGACAGAGTCTCTCTCTCTCACCCAGGCTGGAGTGCAGTGGCACACTCATGGCTCACTGCAGCTTCAAACTCCTGGACTCAAGCAATCCTCCTGGCACAACAGGCATTCACCTCCTGAAGCAGTCTTGGTCTTGTCTGGTAGACCCTGACTTCTACCCTGATGGGCAGAGATGCAGACCGTCACCCATCTGCCCTAACAACTCTTGGTCAAGTACTGGGGAGTTACTAGTGCTGCTATTCAAGGCCTCTCATGTCCTGCCTGCTCACACACAGAGCCTCACAGAATGGAGGGTGGACCTCCTGATTCAATGCTATGGCATCACCAAGGACCATCCCCAGGGACCTGATGGGCTAACAGACTGCATGTATGAACTCCGCCAGGAAGCTCTCTCATCGCAGCAGTGAATCTGATAACTGTATTGTTTTAAGAGTCATTTGTGTTTCACTGGCCAAGGTGAATTACTATGAGGGGTTGTTAAGCAATTCATCAACTTTTAAACCTTAGTATGTTTGTGGTCAAACATGATGGTTCTTACAGACCAAGTGACTCTCAACCTTTTTCCCTGTGAGACACACATGATGGACGATGTTTATTCACATGCTTGACCTACCCTCAGTGGGAATAGACTCACTCAGTTTGGCAAACATTTTAAAGAATGGCAAAGGGCTGGGCGCGGTGGCTCAGCCTATAATCTCAGCACTTTGGGAGGCCAGGGCGAGTGGATTGCCTGAGCCCACAGGTTCAAGACCAGCCTAGGCAACTTGGCGAGACCTCGTCTCTAAAAAATTAGCCAGGCATGGTAGCATGCATCTGTGGTTCTGGCTACTTGGAAGGCTGAGATGGAGGGATCGTTAGACTCCAGAGGGTCTACATTGGGGTGGCTGTGAGGGTGCTGCTGCACTCCAACCTGGGCAACAGAGTGAAACTCCAACTTAAAAAAAAAAAAGAATGGCAAGATCCAGTATTGATAAGAGTGAGGAAAAGCCAACTTTATACATTGTTGGTGAGGGACTATATCGACAAAGATCCAATAGAGTACTACTTGAACCACTTGGCAGCAACTGGGGAAAAGGAGCATTTAATTTCAATTACATTCCCTATAAGCCTGCAGTTTCATCTTTAGATATATGCTCAAGGATGGTACAAATCCGATGTTTCCAGGCCTGAACCACACCTCTGGAATTTTTCCTTTATCTCTTGAGAGTACAGTTCTAGCGCTGCAGACTGCAGCATATTGTGGGGTGAAACACAGTCATTGTAGCCAAACATCCAGAGGTAATATACTCAATGGCAGCATCAGTGTGCAAATAGGAGCAACCCAATTAAATTATGAAGCCCAGCAGATGTATCCTATTAGTGTCATCAAGACTTAAGTCCAGCCGACTGACTCCTCTCCAGTGGGGCCTTCCCAAGTCTCCCTGTGTGTGTGGGTGTGGGTGAAGTATCTGGGTGGTTGCCAGGGGCGTGGGGACGCCATGAGCATCCTGTACCAGAAGTCAAGAGACCTGTGTTCAAGTCTCACAACTTGTGTGACCTTGAGACTGTCACTCGATGGACTGTGCCTCGCTTCTCCCTTTGAAATGGGTGCCCTCGTTTCTAAAAAATGAAATGGGGACTCTCGTTTACTCTCCCCTTTAGCCCTGTGAAATCTGGTTTTCATTCTCACCGTCTTTCGGGGCCTCTGAGTAAGTTCCTGTGCCCTGTTCCTCTCCGCCAGGATAACTACTTCCACCTGCCTTTGTGATTTGTCTCTGGGACAAGGAA
Organism: Carlito syrichta; assembly: GCF_000164805.1. NCBI lineage: Eukaryota > Metazoa > Chordata > Mammalia > Primates > Tarsiidae > Carlito > Carlito syrichta. The sequence continues at coordinate 264,338 of NW_007233625.1, read as the reverse complement.
AGCCTCCTGGTGAGGCCGGTTTGCCTTGCATGTGTTGGATACATGCTTGAAATAGGGACCCTCCGGGGTGACCCACCCCCCCTCCCCATTTCCAGCCTTCAGGACTGTTTAAATGAATAGAGAAAGGCTGCTGCCTGCGGTTTGGGGAGTGGGAGTTTGGCTTCTCTCTTGCCTTGCTACTCACCCACTCTGAGGAGCGAGGAAAAAGCTGACAGTCTTAGATTATTCCTGCCCTGTTCTCCCACCCAGCTCATGTAAATCGACAACTCCATCCACTCATTGCTCGGAGTCCAGAGAGGGAAAGGGATTTTTTTCAACATTTCATAGCAACTGATGGCCAAGCTGGGCTGCGCGCCCTGGTGGTCTGACTCCAATCCAACAAGTTGGAGGGAGTCCAAAGATGATGGGCTGTGGACTCAAGCCAGCCTGGATTTAAACCCAGCATTGCCACGAGCTTACTGTGTCTCTGCTTCTTCCTCATCCTTATAATGGAGTTAATAATAATCACCCCCCCAGAACTGTGAGCATCAGACAGGGTGATGTTCACAAAGCTCGTACAGTCTTGGGCTCAAAACCAGTAAAGACCCAAGTAACAGTGACTGGGACTAATGGAGACGAGGGAGTGTCACTGCACTACCCAGCACAAATGGGATTTATCCACGGATCCGTGTATTGCCTTCCTATCTTCTATGCACCAACACCCAGCTATTTTTTTTTTTTTTTTATAGAGATAAGGTCTCACTATGTTGTCTAGTCTAGTCTCGAATTCTTGTGCTCAAGTAATCTTCTCATCTCAGCCTCACAAAATGCTGGGATTATAGGAGTGAGCCACTACGCTCAGGACTATACATACATTTAAGAAAGATTAATAAAACAAGTAATATAGGCCAGGCATAGTGGCTAAGGCCTATAATCCCTACACTGTGGTGGAAGCATTGCTGGAGCACAGGAGTTCGAGACCAGTCTGGACAACATAGTGAGACCTCATCTCTACAAAAAATTTTTAAAAGCCGGGCATGGTGTCGCCCATCTGTAGTCCTAGCTACTTGGGAGGCTGAGGCAGGAGGACCACTTGGGCCCAGGAGCTCAAGACTGCAGTGAGCTGTGAAAGCCTGGGTGACAGAGTGAGACTCTGTCTCTAAAAACAGTAAGAAAGTAAGACAATTATTTACCCCATTTTTGGTGAATTGGTGAGTGATAGCGGTCATAGTGGTGGTGGGTTAAATCAAGAATAAATGCTTGCAAAGCAAAAATTGTAAGGATCACCTCCTATTACTGTGCAGTGTAAAAATCATCACAAATCAGGAGGGCTTGCTGAGCGTTTTTGTATTGTATTGCTGTATGATTATCATACACTTCATGGATTTTTATTTTACAATAATTTGTGTTCATTCATTCATTCACTTTCTGTCCTGCTATTCCAGTTCAGGGTAGCAGGTGATCTGAGACCATCCCAGCAGCTCAGGGCACAAGGCAGGAACCAGCCCTGGACTGGACGCCATTCCACTGCAGGGTACATACACACACACACACACACACACACACACACACACACACACACACACACCACTCACACA
>NW_007233625.1:259470-262741 GCF_000164805.1 Carlito syrichta | reverse complement strand
CTGGAATAGCACAATGTCTTGGATTTGTTTCAAAATAATTTAGTAGTGGAAAATGGGTCAAAGTACAGATGGAACAAAGCCTACTGTGTATTGACAATTGTTGACATTAGACAAGGGTATTCAGGGACTCATTATGCTAGTCTCTTTACTTTTGTATATATTTAAAATTTTTCACAGCAAAGACTTTTGCTTTCACATTACATGGTAACCTTTATTGCTGCTCATGTATTTTATACTTGTGACACTTATATACTTGTAACACTTTTACCAATTTTTATTTATTTATTTTATTTTATTTTTTTAACATATTTTTTATTTTAAAATTGTGGGGTACAGTTAAGGGTTAGGTATACAAATATGCATCATTCAGGCACCCTTATTGATAAGGGGAGTATGAACATCCCTAGTCAGATATTGTTACCATTTGTCGCATTGCCCACACACACACACACACACACACACACACACACACACACACACCACTCACTCAGATGGGGACAGTTTAGACATGCCAGTTCACCTCATCTGCACATCTTGGGATGTGGGAGGAAACCAGAGTTCCAGGAGCACAGGAGACATGGGGAGAAAATGCAGACTGCACAGACAGCGGCCTTGACTAGAAAACGATTTTTTCCCTCTCATCAACATTGTAACGAAACATTGAACAAAATGCCTTTATTTGAGGACCTGCTGTAATTATTACTCACAGAAAGTTGCAAAACAAATACAGAGAAGTCCTCTGTACCCTCCACCCAGCTGCCTCCAAGGGCAACATTTTCTATAAGGGCAGTACAGTTTTTAAATGTGTCTTTGGCATTTGTAACCATTTGGAAGATTTGGAGATTCAGACCTTACTATTACAAATCTGCTCTATCCAACCCCCTGAAAGGCCTGGTCTTCCCCTTCTCCAGACTTTGTTCACTCATTTGGCACTATCCAGAAAGTACTCTTTATCAGCCAAAGACTCAGGCTAGCTTAAGCCAAAATGAAATTTGCTGGAAAGATAGGAGACTGCACCAAAATCTGTGGAGAGGCTGAGGGGAGCAGAATAGGAACCAGGACAAGGACCAGAGAGCATCTGCAAACCTTGGCTAGGTCCCCAGGTGCCCCAAAGGAGGGAGTGAATGGCCACTGCTTGCTTCATTTTGTTTGTTTTGTTTTTTCCCCATCCTTTGCCATCTCTTTGTGAAGTCTTTCCACATCACACCAGCCAAAAATGACTTTATTCTCTTCTGGCCCACCTCTGCAGCCCTTCTCAGCTGGACTGTAGTTTCTTGGGGTCATGCTCTCAGTCTTTTACCATAATATTTATTTATTTGTCAGGATATGTACTCAAAGTAGGAAACCAAGAAGTGTTGTGACTGAATCAATCCTGCCTTCAGAGGCAGTTAATATATATTTTTTGGAGTATTCCTTCTTGTAACTTTTTCTTAACTTTTAATTTTTTATTTTAAAGATGTGGAGTACAATTTAGGGTTAGAGATACAAATGTTCATTATGCAGGTACCCTTGTTGATGAGATGTGCCCCCAGCAGTTAATATTTTTAAGCAAATTTTTTTTTCCTTTTTTTTTCTTTTTCTTTGAGTTGGAGTCTCACTCTGTTGTCCAGGCTGAAGTGCAGTGGCATGATCACAGCTCACCACTTGACCTCCTGGGCTCACTTGACCTCCTGGGCTCAGGCATATGCCACCGTACCTAGCTTATTTGTTTGGTTTCTTTTTTTGTAGAGACAAGGTCTTGCTATTTTGCCCAGGATGGTCTTGACTTCCTGGGCTTAAGCAATCCTCCCGTCTCAGTCTCCCAAAGTGCTCCCAAAGTGCTGGGATTACAGGCATGACCCACTGAGCCTGCACAAAAGTAAACATTTTTTTGACGTTCTTACATAACCAAAATGAAGACAAATCTGCCCTTTTTCATTTCATTTTTTACTCTTCTTAATGGGAGTGTTAAAGCCTTCAGTAAGTGAATTAGGCTTTTGAAAGCTTTTAAAGAGCCCATGAACTTGAAAATAACAGCTACAGAAGGTTTTAATTAGCATGATGTGAAAAAAAAGTCACTTGACCTCTAGGTGCCCTTTAAAAAGTGAGCTAATGAGACGGCCCACCTGCCTGGCTCACTGAGGTGCTGTGCTCATTAATGAGACAGGTGGTGGCAAGGTGCTGTGCGCCCTTTGGATGAGAAGGAGGAAAAAGCTCTCCAAATACAAATAGCGGTAATGATGGCTCTAGCCAAAGATCCTATTCTGTCTAGACTCCCTCTGGTGACCATTTGCGCACATTGTAGATAATACATTTTGAATTAATTGGTTGCTACAGACTCTTGGTGGCTTGGGAAGTGCGGGTTAGCTGTGGTTTTTGCATTCACAAAGACATTCGTGACTAAGAATGCATTCTTCTTTCAATGGGAAGCAACAAAAAGTTGACCCTGTCATCTCTAGAGCGCCAGACTCTTTCCATCTTTACTTTGGGGCTTGGTTTCCTTGACACTTCACAGTTATGGGGAACATTACCATCACCATATCACTGAGAGGCAGACTCAATACAGACAGAAGTCTGTCTTTTGAGTTTGGTCCCAGAAAGCAAAGATAAAGCAAATAAGAAGCAGATAAACAGAGACCTTAACTTAATAGACTAGAAAAAACAAGCATCTATTAATGATGCAGTGAACAGTGAGATCCCTGTCACCAGAGACAGGACATGGGTTGGTCAGGGCTCTTGGTTTGTAGACATCTGGATCTACCCCAGTTAATTGTAACAGAAGTTAGTTTATAATGGGGGACTGGTGGTTGGCATCCATTCCACCTCTTTGTGTGTTCCTTGAGGGAAGATAGAAAGCTAAGGTCTATTTCCCAGGTTCCCTTGCAGCAGAATTCTCAGCATGATGAAGGCTTAGCCAATCAGATGGATTTGCATGGAAGAAGAAAGTGAGGAGGCGGTCTTACGAGGTCATGATAAGTCTGCTGGTTTTTCACTGGCCCTTGAAGACATTTCGGTGTCCAATCGCTAGCTTTATGTGTTTTTGTTTTTGTTTTTGTTTTTTTTTGGAGTCTCACTCTGTCGCCCAGACTGGAGTGCAGTGGCACGGCCGCTGCAGCCTCGACCTGCTGGGCTCCGGCTATCCTTCCGCCTCAGCCTTCCAAGTAGCCGGAACTACAGGCGCGCTCTACCACGCCCAGCTCATTTTTTGATTTATTGTAGAGATGAGGTCTCTCCAAGTTGCCCAGGCAGATCTCAAACCCGCGGGCTCAGGCAATCCACTCACCTCAGCCTC
>NW_007233625.1:246979-259450 GCF_000164805.1 Carlito syrichta | reverse complement strand
CGAACCTGTGAGCTCAGGCAATCCACTCGCCTTGGCCTCCCAAAGTGCTGGGATTACAGGCTGAGTCACCGATCCTGGCCTTCTTTATGTGTATTAAAAAGCAGCGCATGAGGCATTGACTGGTATAGGTGATGGCAGGCACCGGATGGGGGAAACTCTGCAGCCACAGTGAGTTGCTTCCTCTCTTTGAGCCTCAGTTACCTCATCTGACAAAAAGGGGTCAGAACACAGTTGTATTGAGCCAGCTTCCAGCTTCCCCCCAGTGCTCAGATCTGTGATTTGAAAACTTTGTGGTGGGTTCACTTCCTACAAGGAAGGATGCCCTGGGACTCGGGTAATTTGCAAAGGTTTCTACCTATGCAGAGTAGCTATTTTTCCAAATGGAATTACAATCTCTAATGATTTTACAACCTGTCACACCTTCTACAGGGCTTGGTTCTAAAGTCAGCACTTAAAGTAAAAATCCTAGTTAGTCGACTGAGTGTGGTGGCTCAAACCTGTAATCCCAGCACTTTGGGAGGCCAAGGCGGGAGGATTGTCTGAGACCAGGGGTTCAAGACCATCCTGGGCAACTTGGCAAGACCTCATCTCTACACTTAAAAAAAAAATTAGCCAGGTGTGGTGGCTTGTACCTGTAGTTCCAGCTACTTGGAAGGCTGAAGCATAAGGATCACCTGAGCCCAGCAGGTTGCGGCTGCAGTGACCATGAGAGCATGCCACTGCACTCCAGCCTGGGTGACAGAGTGAAATGCCAACTAAAAAAAAAAAAATCCCAGTTAGTCAAAATGACCTTGAAAATTCTCTACCTGTTATCGCATGACAAAATACAGCCAGTTTTTCCTCCAGCGTGGGACAAACAGCAGCTTCTTCAGTTGAGCACCAGATACAGTAGTGGGCTTGTGTCTTGGGACTGTATTATATGAAAAATAGAAAATGTTCAACACTGCAAATATACCCAGTGCTGGGAGACAGGCTGACATTGTGAAGGATTGAGCTCCACTTGGGACAAAAGGGTGGGACAGGCAAAACCAAGAACAGGGAGGCTTTTTTGACACAAGGAGCCAGTGGACTGTGTAGGGTGGGGCTCTGAATGGTCAAAGGCCAGCAGTTGGGGGAGGGGACTCCAGAAGTGGGACTGTTGTGAGGCAGCAGTGCTAAAGGGGCCTCAGTAGCCCTGCTAAATCCTTCCAACCCAGCCCCCCTCTGCTCCATGGTGCCTGGTCTGAAAGGGCCCTTCCCTGGGTCTGCAAGTAGTGCAGTCAGGAAGGCTCAGATAATGGTGTCATCTATGGAGAGTAAAGCAGTGACGCTGAGGTGTGGAAGATTGGGAAGTTTTCAGGAAAAACAAGGGTGCTTGCCTAGCTGGAGAGGATGGGGGCAGCATTCTGGCATGGAGGTGAGTGGGGGCAGGGGTGGAACAGCAGGAGCAGAAATGTCGAGGTGGGGACACTCAGGACCTGTTAGATGACTAGGTTACATGATGTGAAAGATCCAGCAAGATGAGACATTGAGAAGAATGGTATAGGTGGCCCAGAGCCAGATACTGGGGAGCTCAAATAACAGGTGAGCAAGTTTGGACTTTGATCTTTTGTGTGTGGACTGGGGGTTTTGAGCAGGAAAGTGACTGTAGTCAAAGTTGGTGCCTCTAGAAGCCCAGCTGCGCTGCAGGGTACAGATGGAGTCCCAGTGAGGAGGCCAGGGGTAGTCGACCCAGATGGGGTGATGGCGAGGGGCATGGACAGGGAGAACATAGCAGGAGGATGTGGCATGCTCTGAGCTAAGACATCTGAAGTCAAACACCAATTCCTTCCATGCAACACTATGTCAACCTCACTTTTCTCTGAATGTTAGGACCAAGTTACCACATTTTCAGAGATAAAGCTTCTTGTATTAACAATGCACAAAGGCATTCTGGGTTCTAAAACTAAGACAGAGAAAGCATGAGGTTAAGTGACATCTGGCCCAGGAATGAGACATCTTCCCCAGGGCTGTGGGGCTCCCTGCTGCTTGGATTTGAGGTGCCTCAGCTGGTCTGGTTTCTGCTCTTGCTACAGTTTTCCAGTATCACTGCTGCCAACGTGGTAGGCACACCCTCAGCCAGGAAAAACCTTTCCAATTTGAAAATGTCTGTGATCATTTAACTGAAGTTATAGAGGCGGATGTGACCACAACCAATGGATGTATCTTTATCTCTGATACCTTCCACCCCAGGTTCAGAGAGACAACTTAAGCCTCTCTGAGCTTGCCTGCAGGGGTACTTGATTCATGCATCTTTTCAACAAATGTTTGTGAAACACCTGCCACATGCCAATTTTCATTTTTTTTTTTTTGAGTTGGAGTCTCACTTTGTCACCCAGGCTAGAGTGCAGTGGCACACTCACCAACACCGCAGCCTCGACTTTCTGGGCTCAGGTGATCCTTCCACCTCAGCCTTTCAAGTAGCTGGAATTACAGGCATGCGCCACCACACAGGGCTAATTTTTTGATTTGTTGTAGAGACGAGGTCTTGACAAGTTGCCCAGGCTGGTCTTGAACCCCCGGACTCAGACAATCCTCTCACCTCCATCTCCCAAAGTGCTGGGATTACAGGAGTGAGCCACCATGCCTGGCCTTAACTGTATGGGCTTTAGATGAGCAAGGTCCAGAGCAAGTGCTCCCCCTCAAGCCTGACCCTTCTAGTCCGGTTCCAGCTCTGAAGGTCATTGAGGAGGGGCGAAGGAATAACTGCAATGTTTTGAGTAGGGGTGACTTCATTTGGAATAGATACCCAGCCTAATACAATGGCTGCTTTGAAAGGGCCATTTGGGACACTGGAGACTCAGAAGGGGGAGGAGAGAAAGAGGTAGAGAGACAAAAAAATCACCTATTGGGTACAATATGCACAAGTGGGTGTGGTGGGTACACTTAGAGCCCAGACCAAAAACCATTTATACATCCCAAAGCTATTGAAATTTTTTTTTAAAGGGGGGCCATTTGGGTGTCTTAACATCTATTCTTACTGCCGAAACGTCATCCCCTTATCGTTCCCTTAGTGTTTCATTAACCACTGGTGTCAAGGCCAGGCATTGCGCTTTTTGTTGCTATTTGTATCACCCAAAGGGACAAAGCCTCATACTGCTGCCTCCCAGAGGCCACTATGCCTAACAGCAGCCCAAGCTTCACACCTGAAATTCACCTGATATTTTCTGGGCACAAACCATTTGGATTGGCCTGCGGAATAGCACGGAAGTGTGCTTAGAGACCTGAGAATGGAGGAGTGATTCTCAGAGAATTCAGCTCATCCCAAACCCTGGGACAGTTGGTCTGCATTTCCAGAAGGGAAGTGGGACTGGGGGCCCAGAATGTGATTTCCCACTCCTGCGTGGCCAGCGTCTCACTGGATAACTCACAGTGGGAATTGCAGCAAGCCCATGCCCATATATAAAGCCATCCAACCAAATGGCTTCTCATCTTTCCTTCTTGTTCTGACATTTTAGAGCTCATGAAATCTGTATATTCAATGGAAGATGGCTTCCACATCATCCCAAATTCCTTTTAGATTCCTGCACACTTCTGTCTCCCCAAGCATCCCTCTCAGTACCCAGGCACTGTCCCCTGGCCAACTAGGAAACCACAATGCAAGCCTCCTTCTGAGCCTGTCTTCCCTGCAGGTGCCCCAAGTTTTAGACCTTTTTCCTTCTTTTGTTCTCCTCAAAACTGTCTTACCAGCCTGGGCAACATATTGTCTCTACAAAAAATAAAAAACAAGTTAGGTGTGGTGGTGCACACCTGTAGTCCCAGCTACTTGGGAGGTTGAGGTGGAAGGATAACCTGAGCTCGGGAGGTTGAGGCTGCAGTGAGCTGTGATCATGCCACTGCATTCCAGCTGGGTGGCAGACTGAGATCCTGACTCAAAAAAAACAAAAACAAACCAATCCTGACTTCTCTTAGTTCCCCCAACTAATGAGTGCTAATCAGAGAATATTTTTTTCCACATCTCTGAACCTCAGTTTCCTTATCTGTACAACAGTGCTAATAATGATATTTCACAAGATTATAATGAAGATTGCAAATAGTTTACACAAACCATCTGGACAATGTCTGAGGTATTCAATAAATGGCAGACTATTTTTAAATGGACTTGACTCAAAAATCGTTTTCTCTAGGAAACCTTTGATTCCTTCCAAGTGAGGTTAAATGTTCTTCATCTGTGCTTCAAAGTCTATGGGAATGATTCATTGAGTGCTAGATACATGTCCATACCAGAATAGACCCCTGTGGTAGGCAGAATAACTCCCCCTGCTCTCCAAAGATGTCCACATCCTAGTCCCTAGAACCTGTGAATATGTCATGTTATGTGGCAAAGGGACATTAAGGCTTAAGATGGAACTGAGTTTACTCATCAGCTGACCTTGAGATGGGAAGATTATCCTTGAGTATCAGGGTGGGCCCAGTGGGATAACAAGATTCCTTATTAGTGAAAGAAGGAAGCAAGAGAGTCAGGGATAGAGATGTGATGACAGAGGCAGAGGTCCAAGTGATGCCATTGCTGGCTTTGAAGATGAAAGAGAGCCACAGGCCCAGCAGTGAGTGCTGCCTCCAGAAACCGGAAAAGGCAAGAAAATGGATTCTCCACTAGAGCCTCCAGAAAGGAAGGCAGCCCTGTTGACACCTTGATTTTCAGCCTGGGGAGACTCATATCATACTTCTGATCTCCAGAACTGTAAGACAATAAAATTGTGTTATTTTAAGTCACTAAATTTGTGATGATTTGTTGCAGCCACATGAGAAAACTAGTACAACCCCTCACACACATTTATTTGGGACAAAAATCCAAGTAGTCAGCTGTTGTTTCTACTTCATGGTTGAGGAAATGCATCTCAGAAAAGTCAAGTAACTTGCCCAAAATTGCACAGCTAGTAAGTAGCTGTATAAGTTAGATTCTTTTGATGCAAGGTACAAAAATAAAAACACAAATTAGACCGAGTATAGTGGCTCAAGCCTGTATCCCAGCACTTTGGGAGACCGAGGTGAGAGGACTGCCTGGGTCCATGGGTCTGATAACAGCCTGGGCAACTTGGCGAGACCTCATCTCTACAAGAGATCAAAAAATTAGCCAGGCGTGGTAGCACACGCCTGTGGTTCCGGCTACTTAGAAGGCTGAGGCGGAAGGATCACCTGACCCCTGTGGGTTGACGCTGGGGTGGCCGTGAGCATGCCACTGCACCTCTAGCCTGGGCGACAGAGTGAAACGCCAACTCAAAACAAAAACAAAAACAAAAACACAAAACAAACAAGCTCAAACTGTGGACAAAAGACAGAATTACAACAAATATACTTTAAAGATCTAATTATCATTTATTTGCAATTCTAGGACTGAGCAACACCTTATTCTATTGTTAAATAAAAATGATAGTAGGCTATTGTCTGAACTAAGTTTCTACACTAGGCTTCAACAGCCCAGACTAAAAGTCAAAATGGAGTCACCCATGCTAAAGTCCTACATCCGTCCCAATGGAAAATAAGTTATCTGACCTTCCAAGAAATCGGGTAAAAGAGATAACAGGCCAGTTTAAATTTTCAATCTACATAATACAGTTCCCTTTGCTTTAAACCTTGCACCAAAAAAGATAGCCTGAAGTAACCAGATATTACCCAATCGGTTAACTGTCTATGGTTCTGTCTCCCTGTCCAGGCCTTACAAGAAAAGTAGCTTTGACTTATGTAGTAAATTTTTATATGCACCCCACAACTCAATAAAATAAAAGTTCATTCTCAGATTAAACTCACTTGCCTGCTTCTTGGGGATGCTTATATTTTAAAAGCTGATACCTTAAAAGTACATTATCTATTGAAGAAACTTAAATATATATTATTAAGTGAAAGAAGCCATCTGAAATGGCTACTTCCTGTACAATGTTAATGATTTTACATTCTGGAAAAGGAAAACTATGGAGAGAGCAAAAAAATTAGTGGTTGCCAGGGGCTCAGCGAAGGAAGGAATGAGCCGATGGGGCACAAAAGATTGCTCAATTCTAGAATCACAAACAAAGCCAAGTGAGATCTTTTTAAAATTGATGCATAATAATTGCACAAACGTATGATGTACATGTATTACTTGGATACATGCATACAATCTGTAATGATAAATCAGGGTATTTAGAATATCCATCACCTTGAACATTTATCACTTCTTTGTGTTGAGAACATTCCAAATCTTCCAGCTATTTTGAGATATGGAATACATTGTTGTTAACTATAGTCACCTTACTATGCTATCAAACATTAGAACTTTCACTTTCTGTGTTTTTGTACCCCTTAATCAACCTCTCTTCATCCCCCACCATCCCTTCCCAGTCTCTGATAGCAATCATTCTACTCTCTACCTCCATGAGATCCACTTCTTTGGCTCCCACACATGAATGAGAACATGCGCTATGTGTCTTTCTGTGCCTGGCTTATTTCACTTAGCATAAAGTCTTCCAATTCCATTCATATTGCTGTGAATGACAGAATTGCATTCTTTTTTGTGGCTGAATAATATTTCACTGTGTATACAGAAGGTGCCAAGAAAAAGTCTACACATTTTAAGTATGACATTTGCTCCAAAGATGGCATTAATCAAATGAATGCTAGCGTCACCATGCAACAGACAGGACAGTAAAAGAAAATGTCAGAAGCACAGTTGAGTGAATGCCATTCTACACATTGCTATCGTAATTTAATTCAACTTCAAGGTTTCATTTAATTCAAATTCAAGGTTGATTCCTTGGCTAGTGTGGGTAGTGCTGCAATAAAATGGGAGTGCAGATATCACTTTGATATACTGATTTCCTTTCCTCTGGATATACCCAGCAGTGGGATTGCTGGATCATAAGGAAGATCTATTTTTTACTTTATTGAGGGACCTCTATATTGTGTTCCTTAGGGGCTGTACTAATTATTAATTTACATTCCCACTGATGATGCACGAGCATTCCCGTTCTCCATATCCTCATCAGCGTTTGCTATTTCTTTTTTGTCTTTTTGAAAATGGCCATTTTAACTGAGGTAGGATGAAATCTAGTGGTTTTGATTTGCATTTCCCTGATAATTAGTGATGATGAGCATTTTTAATTTATCTTTGGGTCATTTATATGACTTATTTTGTGAAACATCTATTGAGATCATTTGCCCATTTCTTAAACTGATATGTATATATGTTTTAGCTATTTAGTTGTTTTGAGTCTCTTATAGAATGGTTATTAATCCCTTATCAAATGGATAGTGTACAAATATTTCATCACATCTGTGGGTTGTCTCTTCACTTGGTTGTTTCCTTTGCTGTGCAGAAGACTTTTAGCTTGATACAATCTGATTTGTCTATTTTTGCTTTTATTGCCTGTGCTTTGAGGTTTTACCCTCCAAAAAAATCTTAGCCCAAACCAATGTCCTGAAGAATTTCCCCAATGTTTTCATAGTGTCAGGTCTTACATTTAAGTTTTTAATTCATTTTGGCTTAATTTTTATATAAGGTAAGAGATAAGGGTCTAGTTTTATTCTTCTGCATGTAAAGATCCAGTTTTTTCCAACACTATTTATTGAAGAGACTGTCCTTTCCCCAATGTATGTTCTTTGTACCTTTGTCAAAAATGAGTTGGCTGTAAATTTGTGGTTTTATTTCTGGTTTTTCTATTCTGTTCCATTGGTCTATATGTCTGTTTTAATTCCATTACCATGCTGATTTGGTTACTACAGTTTTGTAGTATATTTTGAAGTCTAGAGTGATGCCTCCAGTTTTATTCTTTTTGCTCAGGATTGCTTTGACTATTCAGAGTCTTTTATGATTCCATAAGAATTTTAAGATTTTTTTCTATTTCTGTAAAGAATGCCATTGACTTTTTGATTGAGAGAGAAAATTTTTCTTTCTTTTTTTTTTTTTTTGAGTTGGAGTCATACTCTGTCATTCAGACTGGAGTGTTGTGGCCGCTCCCGGCCGCTGCAGCCTCGACCTGCTGGGTTCAGGCGATTCTTCTGCCTCAGCCTTCCAAGTAGCTGAAATTACAGGTGCACACTACCACGCCCAGCTAATTTTTGATTTATTGTAGAGATGAGTTCTCGTCAAGTTGCCCAGGCGGGTCTCGAACCCGTGGGCTCAGGCAATCCACTCACCTCAGCCTCCCCAAGCAAGGGATTACAGACTGAGCCACCGAGCCCAACTTCTTTTGCTTTTTATGTTTTTGAGACAGAGTCTTATTCAGTTGTCCAGGCTGGAGTGCAGTGGCACGATCGTGGCTCACCACAGCCATGACCTCCAGGACTCAGGCGATCCTCCCATCTCGGTCTCCCGAGCAGCTGCCACTACAGCTGCATGCCACCACACCTGGCTAATTTTTGCATTTTTTTGTAGAGACTAGATCTCACTGTGTTGCCCAGGCTGGGAAAGTTCTATAAGTTGTGATAATTTTGTCTTTTGACACTATGAAATAGAATGAGTGTTCCAATGAACTGAGCAGAGGAGGTTGGCTTTAATAGGCAAAAAAGGGCTGAAGAAGGCAGAAAGAGCAAACAAAAAGTAGTTTAGTTGTTTCTTTTTTTTTTTTTGAGTTGGAGTCTCACTCTGTCGCCCAAACTAGAATGCAGTGGCCGCTCCCGGCCACTGCAGCCTCGACCTGCTGGGCTCCGGCGATCCTTCCGCCTCAGCCTTCCGAGTAGCCGGAATTACAGGCATGCGCTACCACGCCCGGCTGATTTTTTGATTTATGGTAGAGATGAGGTCTCGCCATGTTGCCCAGGCGGGGCTCGAACCCGCGGGCTCAGGCAATTCACTCACCTCAGCCTCCCAAAGGCAGTTTAGTTGTTTCAGTTACTGTCCTTATAAAGGTTAAGGCAGAGGGGACTTCCTCATTGTGCTGGCTAAAACTGGCCCAGTTGGAGATTTGGCTCTCTCTCTCTTTCTTGGTTTCTTGGAATGTCAGGGAAACAATTTGGTTTAGGCTTGGTGTCATGGAATTTCGGCATAGAGAACTCCATTTCAGTTTTGTCTGTTGGACCTAGTGCAGGACCTCTGTCCAAACCAATAGCCTCTTGTAAATTTTATTTAACACTATAAAGGGAGATTATTGGCTCCAGAGGAATTTTTTAATAGAGAACAGGCAAGGCTTGATTCAGAAGCTAAAATGATGATACTCTGGATCCAGAATTCCTCTGTTTCTCATCCCTGTCTTCCACAGTCTTGGCTTTATTCTCAGGTACCCTGTGGTGGTACAATGGCCGCAGCAGCTCCAGATGTCACAAACTCTCTCTCACAACATGTAGAGAAAAAAGAAAACCTCCCTTTCTCCAGAAGCCCTAACAAGGCTTGTCATAATCTGTTGCTTCTAATTAGGTTATATATCCAATTTCCGATCCAAATACTGGTTCCAGCAGTGGACCTGTGAATGGGAATCGGGGAAGAGTTGAATTACCCTAGGGAAATTCAGAGTTGTTTGGACAGAAGCAACAAGAAAGGGATAGCAAATGTCCACAAAGATTCTACAAAATTCCTGAGTACAAATACTACTGCCTCCCAGTCATTTCTTTTCTGACTCCTCAGACATGTTGTCATTGTCTGTTTGTTCTCAGTGCTCTAATCCTCTAGACAAAGATACAAGTCTGGAGTCATCCTAATTTCCTCTGTGTCCCCAGCCCTTAGCATAGGCCCTGGTTGAAGTCAGTCTTCAGAGAAATGTTTTTTGCTCCATGGGACTGCAGTCTCCCCTTGTGTGAGCCATTCACAAAGCGACTCAAATTCTACCTTTCTCCGATTATATAATGGAGCTGCCCTGATACTCATGCAGCTGGTTAAATGTTTTGGGGAAAATATAAGTACTTCATTTGGTCCAAGCAGTGACTTGTATTTAAGTCAGTTGGGTTGGATGTTGATTTTATTGGTAGTTGATAGCATCCAAACTGATACAATGCCTTCTAGGGGTGTTTTGAGGATTTAAATGGGCTAATACATGTACTTTAACAAGGTTTTATAGGTGTTGGCTATTATTATTTTTATTATCACCATTAACATTATCTATTTATAAACTTTTCTAGGGCAAGTTTCATCCTCCTCACAGCTCTGGAATGTAGATCAGCGGTTTCCAAGCTCCAGGTCACAGACCTATACCAGTCAGTGGCCTGTTAGGAACTGGGCTGCATAGCAGGAGGTGAGCAACTGGCCAGTGGAGCTCTGTCTTCTGTCATCTCAGCAGCGGCATTAGATTTTCAGAGAAGCACAAACCCTATTGTGATCCACACATGTGAGAGATCTAGGTTGTGCACTCCTTATGAGAATCTAAGGCCTGATGGTCCCCTCCCCATCCATGGAAAAACTATCCTTCCATGAGACTGGTCCCTGGTGCCAAAATGATTGGGGACTGCTGGGGTAGATAATACTCAAATGTTCTGGAATTTAGCAGATAATACTCAGATGGTGTTTGAACCAAATCAGAGTGTCCAGGCCACCACTTTACAACAGATAAACTTCCATTAGTTGAATTTTTAATCTCAAGTCACATTTTCAAATTCGTAGGATAGTTTGATATTTACAGAATTCCTGTAGAAAATTATTTTTGAAAGATGAATCATTTCATAATTCAAATCATTTATATCTAATTTGTCTGTTGTACAGATTTAGAAATTCATATATTTAAGATCAGGTTACTTTCTTTTTTTTTTTTCAGTTGCAGTCTCACTCTTGTTGCCCAGACTGGAGTGCAGTGGCACATTCATGGCCACCGCAGCCTCGACCTGCTGAACTTAGGCTATCCTTCCATCTTAGCCTTTCAAGTAACTGAAACTGTAGGAATGTGCCACCACACCTGGCTAATTTTTTGATTTATTATAGAAATGAGGTTTCACCAAGTTGCCCAGGCTGGTCTCTTACCCCTGAGCTCAGGCAATCCTCTCACCTAGGTCTCCCAAAGTGCTGGAATTACAAACTGAGCCACCACACCCGACCAGGTTTCTTTTCTTAAATTAAATTTCTTTTTTTTTTTTTTTTGAGTTGGAGTCTCACTCTGTTGCCCAGACTGGAGTGCAGCAGCCGCTCCCGGCCACCACAGCCTCGACCCGCTGGGCTCTGGCGATCCTTCTGCCTCAGCCTTCCAAGTAGCAGGAACTACAGGCGCGCGCTACCACGCCGGCTATTTTTTTTTTTTTTTAATTTATTGTAGAGATGAGGTCTCGCCTGCCCAGGCAGGTCTCAAACCTGCGGGCTCAGGCAATCCACTCACCTCAGCCTCCCAAAGGTGCGGGATTACAGGCTGAGCCACCGAGCCTGGCTAAATTTTATTTTTTATTGAGATAGGGTCTCACCCTGTCATCAAGGCTGGAGTGCAGTGGCATGATCATAGCTCACTATCATCTCAAACTCCTGAGCTCAAGTGATCCTCCTACCTCAGCCTCCTGAGCAGCTGGGACAATAGGCCCATACCACCACACCTGGCTAATTTTAAAAATTATTTTTTAGAAATAGGATCTCATTGTGTTGCCCAGGATAGGTTTCTTTTATTCATTAATTTACTCATCTATTTATTTATTCAACCAGACTTTTTGGAGCAACTGCCATGTGCCAGGCCCAGTGCTAGGAAGACAGGGAGATAGAGCAAAACCTTTGTCCTGTGTTCAGGGAATTCAGTTTAGTGAATGAAAAGACAAAGAATGACAGCATGGTGAGCTAAGCACTGTGAGAGGGAGGCACAGGTGGCTTTGAGGCAGGAAGGAAGGAATCAGGGCTGTGTCGGAGGGGAGTGAATGGGAGCAGCAAAGCTTAATAAAGACGAGAGTCCACGGTTCCCGAAGGACAACTAGAAGCCAGCTGGCAAGCTGGGCGCAGTGGCTCACTCTTGTAATCCTGGCGCTTTGGAAGGCTGAGGGGGGAGGATTGCTTGAGCCCCAGAGTTTGAGACCAGTTGGGCAAACATAGTGAGACCTCATCTCTACAAAAATTAAAAAAAAAAAAAAGTTGGGTGTGGTAGCACACACCTGTAGTCTCAGTTACTCTGGAGGCTGAGGCAGAAGAATCACTTGAGCCCAGAAGGTTGAGGCTACAGTGAACCATGTTGTGCCACTGTACTCCAGCCTAAGCAAGAGTGGGATTCCAACTCAAAAAAAAAAGAAGTTAGCTGGTGATATAGTTTGAATAGTTGTCCCCTCCAAATGTCATGTTGAAATTGAATCCCAGATGTTGGGGGTAGGGACTAGTGGGAGCTCTTTGGGTCACATGGGTGGTGATGAGTGAATTTCAGTTCCTGAGAGATCTGAGTGTTAAAAGGAGACTTGCACCTCCTTCTCTCTCTCTCTCTCTCTCTCTCTCTCTCTCTCTCTCTCTCTCTCTCTCTCTCTCTCTCTCACTCACTGTGTGACATGCCTGGGCCCCCCTTGCCTTTAACCGTGAATGAAACCTCCCTGAGGTCCTTCCCAGAAGCATATGCTGGCGCCATGCTTCTTGTACAGCCTGCAACACCCTGAGCCAAATAA